>NW_003211646.1:230955-239027 GCF_000006405.1 Perkinsus marinus ATCC 50983
TATCGTCTAGTGGTTAGGATGTCACGTTGTGCCCGTGACAACCCCGGTTCAAATCCGGATAGTGACTTTGATATGCATCGAGTTGTATGCTTCTCGAAGGGGTTTAGTGATAGGTGATCCACGTCGACCGACAGCGGCCCATACTTCTTCGGGTCGCTATCGTCTAGTGGTTAGGACGTCACGTTGTGGCCGTGACAACCTCGGTTCAAATCCGGGTAGTGACTTTGATATGTATCAAATCGTACGCTTCTTGAAGAGGTTTAGTGATAGGTGATCCACGTCGACCGACAACGGCTCATGCTTGTTTGAGTCGCTATCGTCTAGTGGTTAGGACGTCACGTTGTGGCCGTGACAACCCCGGTTCAAATCCGGGTAGTGACTTTGACATGTATCAAATTGTACGCTTCTTGAAGAGGTTTAGTCATAGGTGATCCACGTCGACCGACAACGGCTTATGCTTGTTTGAGTCGCTATCGTCTAGTGGTTAGGACGTCACGTTGTGGCCGTGACAACCCCGGTTCAAATCCGGGTAGTGACTTTGACATGTATCAAATTGTACGCTTCTTGAAGAGGTTTAGTCATAGGTGATCCACGTCGACCGACAACGGCTTATGCTTGTTTGAGTCGCTATCGTCTAGTGGTTAGGACGTCACGTTGTGGCCGTGACAACCCCGGTTCAAATCCGGGTAGTGACTTTGACATGTATCAAATTGTACGCTTTTTGAAGAGGTTTAGCGATAGGTGATCCATGTAGACCGACAACGGCCCACATTTTTGAGTCGCTATCGTCTAGTGGCTAGGACGTCACGTTGTGGCCGTGACAACCCCGGTTCAAATCCGGGTAGTGACTTTGACATGTATCAAATTGTACGCTTCTTGAAGAGGTTTAGTTATAGGTGTTCCACGTCGACGGACAGCAGCTCATATTTCTTTGAGTCGCTATCGTCTAGTGGTTAGGACGTTACGTTGTGGCCGTGACACCCCCGGTTCAAATTCGGGTAGTGACTTTAATATGTATCAAATTGTACGCTTCTTGGAGAGGTTTAGTCATAGGTGATCCACGTCGACCGACAACGGCTTATGCTTGTTTGAGTCGCTATCGTCTAGTGGTTAGGACATTACGTTGTGGCCGTGACAACCCCGGATCAAATCCGGGTAGTGACTTTGATATGTATCAAATTGTACGCTTCTTGAAGAGGTTTGGCGATAGGTGAGCCATGTGGACCGACAACGGCCAACATTTTTGAGTTGCTATCGTCTAGTGGTTAGGACGTCACGTTGTGGCCGTGACAACCCCGGTTCAAATCCGGGTAGTGACTTTGATATGTATCAAATCGTACGCTTCTTGAAGAGGTTTAGTTATAGGTGATCCACGTCGACCGACAACGGCTCATGTTTGTTTGAGTCGCTATCGTCTAGTGGTTAGTACGTCACGTTGCGGCCGTGACAACTCCGGTTCAAATCCGGGAAGTGACTTTGACATGTATCAAATTGTACGCTTCTTGAAGAGGTTTAGTTATAGGTGATCCACGTCGACGGACAGCAGCTCATATTTCTTTGAGTCGCTATCGTCTAGTGGTTAGGACGTAACGTTGTGGCCGTGACAACCCCGGTTCAAATCCGGGTAGTGACTTTGACATGTATCAAATTGTACGCTTCTTGAAGAGGTTTAGCGATAGGTGATCCATGTAGACCGACAGCGGCCCACATTTTTAAGTGGCTATCGTCTAGTGGTTAGGACGTCACGTTGTGGCCGTGACAACCCCGGTTCAAATCCGGATAGTGACTTTGACATGTATCAAATTGTACGCTTCTTGAAGAGGTTTAGTTATAGGTGATCCACGTCGACGGACAGCAGCTCATATTTCTTTGAGTCGCTATCGTCTAGTGGTTAGGACGTTACGTTGTGGCCGTGACACCCCGGTTCAAATTCGGGTAGTGACTTTAATATGTATCAAATTGTACGCTTCTTGAGAGCTTAGCGAAGCGTTGCGGCAGTGAAATCACCTCAGTAACGAGAGACTATGCAAACCTGGAACGCACCGCGAAGAGCACACAATCTGTACGTGCATACGCACACATGCGTGCAAGATACATGTGTGGTCATCCCACGGAACTTAACCTAATAATTCCTTGTTGCCATGTGGAGCAGCAATGCACCACTGGCCTGATGCGCTTTGCCGTCCTCTGCGGAGGCGTATATCCGACTACGTTGGGTAGTCTACTTGTTGATTCGGCACAGTGGGGCCGGGAAGTGGCCGAGAGATCGGCCATTCCAAGTATGACTCATACTGTATGAGTTCCTATGGGGTGACTAGCGCTCGTGTGCGACGAGAGTGGAAGTGTATACTCCCACCCCGTTCATGCCTATATATTTAACGTCCTCTGTCGGGAGCGTTATTTGTCCACGGTAGGTAGTCTACCGGCCCAGCGGGCCTGAGAGATGGTCGAAAAAGGAAATCAACCAGTCTAACCACCGTGAGACACTACGATATGACTAGCGCTTGCGTTCGAGGGTGGAAGTGGAAACTCTCACCTCGTTCACTTCTAACGGACGTTGTCCATCCCCAACGTTCTCCATCGAGAACGCGGTCCAGCCGGACCGGTAACTTACCGGCGGTAAGTGGCTAAGAAATTGGCCATTTCAAGTACTATGAGCAACTACAGTTTGCGAGGGTCCAGTGGGACCGGTAAGTGGCTGAGAAATCGGCCATTTCGAGTGCTATGAGCAACTACGGGTTGCGAGGGTCCAGTGGGGCCAAGAAGTGGCTGAGTAATCGGCCATTCCAAGTACTGTGTGCAACTGAGAGTTGCGTCGGTCCAGTGGGGCCAGGAAGTGGCTGAGGGATCGGCCACTCCAAGTACTGTAAGCAACTGAGTGTTGCGTCGGTCCAGTGGGGCCGAGAATGGGCTGAGGAATCGCCATTCCGAGTACCGTGAGCAACTGAGTGTTGCGTCGGTCCAGTGGGGCCAGGAAGTGGCTGAGGAATCGGCCACTCCAAGTACTGTAAGCAACTGAGTGTTGTGTGGGTCCAGTGAGGCCAAGAAGTGGCTGACAAATCGGCCATTCCAAGTACTGTGAGTAACTAGTTGTTACATCGGTCCAGTGGGGCAAGAGGATGACCGAGATATCGGCAATATCTATTACTATGAGCCACCGCCCGCTGCCACGGTCCATCGGGCCGCAATATGGCTGAGATGTTAGCCATCTCACTGTCTGTTGCACCTGCCCAACGGGGACGGGAGATGTCCGGAGTCGGCCATCTCGACTTCTACGAGGATGGAATCCTCATGGTTTGTGTTCGATAATTAACTTGCGAACTTCCGAGTATTTCGTGTCTACTCATATCATATGAGTCATATACATCTCCTGTGGCAGAGTAACCATTGGTTACTAACCAAGGTTGGTTCGTCATCCCGAAAGACATCTGTTCATTGACTGGGTATTGGTCGGGAGTGTGGGAGAGGACCAAACACTGTGAAGCCCAAGTCCGATCACAGGATCTTACTTTGGGCTCTGGGTTCACAGATCATGTCTGGTCACACAAACTATGTCACGGAATATGGCTCATGTGACCTGACATAGGTTAGCGTCTCCCAACCAACTTGAGACAAGAAACTCGAAATAACAATATGATGAACCAACTTGAGTTATGGAATCATTTCGATCTCAATGAGCTACGGAGCGCCCATCATGACATAACCAGATACTAAGCAAGGTACTTTAGGTTATGAGGTTAACACACCTTTTACCCCCGGATAAACCTTCAGCCTGTACAGATATGAACTCAGAACACAAGCAGTAATACTAGTAGAAGAGGTACTGGAGTAACCGTTCAACCACTATCTTAATTTGTTTACTTATAACAACTAACAGCCGTTTCAAACTAGCGTACATAGCGTAACGCTAAAGCTAAAGTATCTACACAATAGGATATAACGAGATTGCAAGTGTCAGCATCACAACATCAACACATCATAATCACAGGATACCAGAGCAGCTAAAATGAAAACACCGGATCTCGTCACACTCCCCCAAGCCTCCTGGCTTAGATCAGTTAGAGATCCGCTCCATCACTTAGTACGAGCTATCTTATTCGTATCAGCAAGCCTTGATACAGATTCCAAGAGACGTTTCTTCGAACGACTCGTTCGGAACGAGTCATCACACCAGAATCATTGACCAAAGTCTTAGCAAGTCTAGCAACATCATCAGGATTAATAACTTTGTCAGGACCATCTTCAGCAGCCTGTACAGCGGCATCCTTCATAAATGACTCCACTATAGGTCGAGCTCGTCCACGTCTTCCTCTCTTAAGCATCTCAACCGGACAACTTAATTGGTCACCACTGTTAACATCCTTAATCTTGATAGTAGACCCATCACGACCAATAACCTCAAAGGGACCAGAGAAAAGCTCGCCCAACTTCTTCACAGGCATATTACGCCTCCACACAATATCACCAATCTTCAACATATCCCTCTTACGATGACGAGCAAGACGTTTCCTCACTTCAGATCGTCGTTCCAACCACAACTCCTTCATATGCTCAACGGACGTAGACCAGAGTTCGTGCAATTCTTTCGTTGCACTATCCAGCAAATTATAACAGTCATCAAGGCACAACCCTGATGATAACCACCCACGAATCTTCTCGAGATCTTCATCTTGTAGAGGGGATAAAACATCATCTAGACTTCTGGTAACTCTATTACACAACCACGGAGTTAATTCCTTGTCATTAGCATCTTCATCAAACGCCATATTATTATGAACATAACACAGCCGGCAGACCCACATCCGCAACTCATTGATGTTAAGATCTTCCAGCTTGCTCCCAGATTCAACTTGAAGACAACGTAACATAACCCCTATCTCTTTATGAGGTCGCTCTAGCCATCCTCGTCGAGTCTCTTCATACGGAAAGGTATAAGTATGCATGATAGAATGCTCCGCTAAAAATTGTCGATACCTGGATGCTGTGAACACTGATCCTTGATCGGTTAGGACCATATTAGGTACACCACTCTCGTAGAATAGTTCCATACTTGACGCTAACACATGATCAACATCAGGTACCTCGAGTATCTTCACAGCCATCCATTTACTGACATAGCAAACCATCACCAAGAGCCATACCTTAATGCTTCCCTTTAAACGTAATGGTCCATATAGATCCAATCCCACTACACCAAATATCACTGGTGCTACCAGCTTAGCCGTAGCAAAACCCTTCACAATCATTCTTCCTTCACGAGCTCTGCAGCACACATCACATGCCCTAATATATCGCTTCACAGCAGTATGAAGACCCTTGAAGTCACAGTGACGGCGAATAAGACGTACCGTCTTCTTGATACCAGGATGAATGTACTCCTTGTGAATTTTCTCAATGACTTCTTCTTGTAAAGAAGAACCTTCTGGAACCTTAGCAACCCAACAGTCGGGACCATCATCCTTGAATTGCCGGATTAATAACATACCGGTCTCTTCATCAAGATGATGGAAACGGGACTGAGAGCAAGATGGATTAGCACGTAATAAAGAAGCTAAATGAACACATTCAGGATCAGCACTTTGACACACTAAAACCCGTTTCCGGAATTCAGCAAACCATGAGGAATTTTCCTCAATAGTAACAGCATTACATGCAGGAGAAGGTGGCGAAAACAACTCTAAGCAATCCTCATCAATATCATCACCCTGTACCAAAAAGGGACAACCGTCTTCTTGTAGATCATCCAGTGATACATTGAAGCACATTATTGAAGAACCGTCGAGAACATTACTAATTGATTGCCACTTATGGTCTTCATCACAGAGCAGAGAGCTAGGACGGGTCAACCGATCAGCCACATTCTGACTCGAAGAAACATGACGGAATTCCAATACCATATCATTGTTCTCAGTCAAAATACGATGGACTAAATCGTAAATATGAATAAGACGTCGCTGCTCTGGTTTACCAACCTTATCAAACTTAGATTTAGAACTATCCTTGAGTAGAAGTATCGAACGAATACGATAAAGAGAGACCAAGGAATCGCTGGCGATTACACATCGACGAATCGGAACTCGGTGCCCAATGGCACTTGATAATTGCTCGACACTTAGAATGCCGATCCGGACAGCTTCTAACTCACGACGTGGTATAGTACCACCGACATGAGTACTCAAGCGACTAAAAATTCTTTGACCTTGCTTACGATCTCGACAATCAGTAGCCACAGCCAAATCACTGGCATCACAAAAACAAACAATATCACTCATATCAATATAACGAGGAGGAAGGTAGCGGTTCGATCGGAGGTAATTATTACATCCCTCAATAGTATTGAGTATTGAGTCAATACACGATCGAGCATGAACCTCAGCTTCACCAACCAAAAGATCCTTAATAATAACACCACCTTTACGTATCCCAAAACCTTGATCATGCAGGCCACGCAAAAGTACTCGTAGTTCAAGAACAACTTCATTCCAAAGTCCCAAAGGATCAAATAACCTAGCCACTGTAGACCGCAGAATACTCATCGACAATGTAGTAGGTAGGTCGAAATCTGGTAATCGAATATCTACCACATCTACACTGTCATCAACATACCAACGGTACCCTAACCAACTATGAGTAGTAGAGGCCAAAACGTCCTCAACAAAGGCTCCAACACCAATAACATTACCACAAGTATCCAAATTATGAGCTCTTTTCTCAGGGTTTGTTACAAAACCACGAAGCGCCAATGCAGGAATGATGATCGATCGACTCCGCTCAACATCAGCCTTACTAGAGGATGATATACACGAATCATCAACATAATAGTCCAAACTAGAGCGAGCCATCGTATCCACAACATCATTCATGGCCACTTGAATACCATAAGACAAAGCCCAAGGACTCCATCCACAGCCAAAGGGAACTCTGACCCATCTTACTATAGTATTCGAGTCTAAAATCATACCCAAAAAGGGACGATCATCACTCTTAACTTCAACCTGCCAAAAGGCCTTCTGGAGATCTTCACAACTCACACGACGCATACTTCGCCATCGTATAATAGAAGCATAGAGATCGAGACTCTTTGGTACCACTGAAGGATCCTCAACACCTCGTAACTCCGTGTAGGTATTCAAAGGTCGAGCATCAAGACACAACCTACACTTAGTACTGACTCTAGTCTCATCAATAACTGGAGTTAGTGGAGTATAAAAGGAAGCAAACTCCTCAGGATTTTCGTCACTCTTCATAACCTCAACAGCACCCGATGCCAACAACTCCTTCACCGCTTTCTGATAGGCAGCCAATTTAAGAGGATCTCGACCAAGTCGTGCCAAAACATTTTGCATTCGCCGTCGGACAACAGCGAAATTCTGATCTGGTCGAGCATCAGATTTCCACGGAATAGAGACACAAACCCTCTCAGATGGCGAAACTCCCCCATTATCGAAATTCGATAATGGGTTCGGTCCTACCTCAACACCATTCACTTCAACAGTATGGGAGTTCTTAGGGAGAATGATATCAGTATCTGGGATAGTACTCTTCAGCACCTTCTCAGCTCTATCCCCAAATATGATAACATCATCACCACTTTCATTCATCAACCATACACATCGTCCAAGAACATCTCGGGGTAGTATCATATCATGATTACATGAAGACAATACATAGGCATCCACACACTGTCGCTGACCTCCAATTGGTTGTAGTAGTAAGCCTCGTATAACACCACGAAGTAAGCAGGCTGATCCATTCACCATTTTGACGGATCGTGGACATAACTCTAACATTAAGGAAGGTTCGGCACGAACTAATTGATCACAACATTCTGACGAAAGAAAGACATTCGTCGATCCTGAATCGAGCATAGCATCAAGAACAAGATGTTCACAACCAACCTTCACACGTAATCGAGGCAGTCCAGTAGTGGTTCGAGACAACACCTGTGAACCATACTCTGACGGCTCACCATCATTAAGCACCCTATCAATTGTCTCACTACCAGTAACACCTTCTTGATCTAAAGCACTATTACTACACTCGTGATTCGCAACATCATCACTTGAAGATCT
>NW_003210516.1:0-1969 GCF_000006405.1 Perkinsus marinus ATCC 50983
AAATTTCACTGAGAAATGAATATCGCGTGAAGTAGGTGAAATGGTTTACGTGATATGGAGTGATTTGTCCGCTGTTTTCAATTCACTTCATATCGCGTTTTTTATATGGAGTATTACGCCACTTCGCGTGAACGGTTTCTAATGGCGATCTCGTAGAATGGAAACTGCAGGACTTTTAAAAGCAACTCGGCGAATTCGGGAAATTGTGGTAGAAAATATGCAGATGGTCAACCATTTGTGTTGAAGACGATATGAAAATTTTGAGGAAATTAGTTATTATATACTTCTACGCGAAATTGCATTTAAAACTTCCATACAAGTGAGGAAATTTCAGAGCTCAGTTGAGGAAAGCCAACATATTTTTCAACACTGCATGTTGGTGACAATACCGAAATTACGGTTGAGTTTTGTGTACTTGTACTCTGTAATGAGAAAAGGAAAGCAGACATTCATATTTCCACACTAGACTGGGGGTGTGTGTAGATGAGACGTATCTTTAGGTTGGCTTGGTAAGATGCAAAAGAGGTCCACTACGGTGTATCACACAAGTGATATGTATGATAGTAGAATGAGGAGTTTTTGTTTGTTGTCGCAAACGGTAGGGCGATCGAAAATTAGTTTTGGGTATTCACAACACTTTTCCAACAATTTTTTTCTCATCTCGAATAGAAATGACATAAAAAATACAACTTTGAGAAATTGCAATCAAATTTCCATTCTTATTTCGAATGAAAATGACATGAATTTCTCAATATAAAGTCAAAAAAGCATCTCACTGAAAGTAATTTTATTTTGTGAATGTCAGTTATCGGTTTTAGTACGAATTCACTTATTGACAAATTTCGAGTTGAGAACCTTTGATATCACTTTCATTCGAGATGAGAATAAAAAGTAGATTTGAATTTTTTGATAATTTTTTGATAATTTTTTTAGGAATTTACGACATTTTTATTCGACATAGGAACAAAAAATTGGAATAGAATTTCAGAAATTCGTATTTTTTAGAAATGTATGCCATTTTCATTCGAGATGGGAAAGAAATTTGGTTTGAATTTCCTATACGTTTTAGGTGGGTTTCGAACCACAAGGAAATGATGAGGAGTTGATGATAATGAAATCGTCGATGGAAAGTCGTCAGTCTAGTGCGGGTCTGAGGGATGAGGTCCTGAGGAGGGCTACGTTGACTCGGGAGGAGCTCCAGCAGTTGGAGGCTATGAGGCCGTATCCTCAGCTGAGAGAATTGGAGTTGTGGGAGGTGCGGTATGGGCAGTGTGTGAGAATGTGTTTGTAAAAAAAGAAATTTTGGAAAATTATAGTTGGTTTTTGTACGATTTCACCCGAAATTGTGGGTGGATTTTCATAATGTAGTGAGAAAAGTCACGAGTTCAGTTGAGGAAAGCAAACATATATTCCAACACTGATATGGGGAGAGCAATCGAATTTATTTTATCATCTTTCAGGATCTCAAAGAGTCGCTCGGGAGGTCCTCTGACGGTGTTGGGGTAAGTGAAGGCGATAGGAAATGGATAGAAGACAACATAGGGGAACAGCTTGTGAGGAGTCGTTGGGTTAAAAGTGTTCAGCAGGATATGGCCTCGACTGAGAAGAAGGTAGGGTGGTGGAGGGCGTGGGTTCGATCCCTGGGGGTGTCATTTTTTGGCGGAAAATGTAGTTATAGAGTATATTCTGGGAGCTTCACGACCCGTTTTACGTGAAGTGGCGTAAAACTCGATGAAAAACGCGATACTCGCGGTGATATGCAGCAGTCGTGAAATATGTTTTTTAGTGGTTTTCATATCACTAGGGTGGTGAACTCCAATGAATCGGGAGAAAGAATCTCGAGGACTATTTTTCGTATGATATTTAACAATTTTAATTCTTTTGATAATAACTTTAATCGTATTAACATTTTGCTATTTAACTTGAATTTGAAGTTTTACGAATATATTTCACAGCAGTTGTGAAAATT
>NW_003208805.1:0-2503 GCF_000006405.1 Perkinsus marinus ATCC 50983
ATTCACTGGGAGTATAAGTGATCAAATTCGCATGGAGTGTTTTTATGCAGCAGCAAACGGATGGGAAGTATAAGGGTTTCTACTCGTTTTGTTACTAAAGAGAAGGAGTACTGTTTCCTAGTCTGTAGTGGTATCCAGTCTCGAATTTATCTGCTCATAGGCCTCTAGAAATTCACGTTATCTTCAATTGAGTCTGGGAAGGTTATCAGCTGTAGGGTGTATCAAGAGTCCGGTGAGTGTATCGTATCGCTAAGAGCATCTAGACTCCCTCGTTTGAGGCCTAGATCATCCTCCCGTTCTTCTCCACAGCACAGGAACCATCATGCGTCTACTGGTATTTCCACACAACCGTGTCACCATCACGTTGAGTTGGATCAGATTAGATGTGTTCTTTGTGGTTTGTTGGGCTATGAGCATCGATGTGAATTGTCCTATAGGAGACTATATTCTGCCACCGGAGGTGCTATTGTGGCAACCAGGGGAATGGAACATGTTTACTCGCTTCAAGGGTGGTGATTATGAAAGGCGCATTCTTCTCAATGTAGTAGGGAGGTGAGTCCTTCGAGGTGGAGTGATGGGAAACTGCTGAGGTTCCACCGTAGACTTCCCTGGTTGAATGTCTCTGCAGGCTTGGGCCTTGGGAGCAGTCGTGAAGAGTCGTATTGGGCGTTTGTATAGGTAGAGCTGATGCCGCAAGAATTGGAGGCGATCGATGAAGTGTATAAGACGTTGGAGGCGCGGAAAATCGTTCTGGCTCGACAGTTGGAACCACGAATTTTACGGTAGTGGGGCAAGTGGTCATGGGTATATCGTTGGTATTCTGTACGTGCATGCCCTAGTTGTGGGAAACGGTTATCTTATTATTAAGTGTGGCAGTAGAATCGGCATTCGTGGTGGTCTGCGATAAAATAGTGTTATGTATACTCCTTCAAAAAAGAACTCAAATATCCTTTTAGAATAGCGTACTAGACAAGATGCTATTCCAGTACGGAAACCCTATCTTCAGATGATCTGATTTTAGGGTAAGTCGAACTGTTAAAAAGAAAAGACAACATTTCCTGGGGTCTCCTATGGCGTGTCCGAATTCACTTGTCTTGCCACATATTATTCACGTCTCGGGGCTGGAATGCTAACCAGCTTCCCCTTCGAGAAACAGAGCCAAAGCTCCAATCGGATGAAATTTAACCTGTTCCTCAGGATCGGCTAACCCATGTCCAAGTGCTGTTCACAAAATATAAGTAGATTTATATATAAATATCCGAATTGGAAGGAATTACACTGTACATGCCTATATTGATGTCTTATTCTTTACATGTTAATTTGTTTTCGTACATATAACAGGGCTTGGCCGCTATTCATTTCGGACCTGCTGAGTTCGCAGCCATACTCTTATACTGGCTACCACCTGCCAGGTGGAAGAACTGCTACGCTATAAATATCCCATACGTTAAACATATAATTTGATCAATAGAGTTATCATTAAGAAGTCATCATTCCCTAGATTAAGAACACAGTGATTATGCTAAGCTTCTCCAATAGCGCTGATGTGTGCCTGAGATTGAGTCCTCTGACCAGGTACCTTTATCACACACGTTTCGATGTTGGACGAGCTGTGAAGGAGTTGTTGGAAACTGAGAAGTGGCGTAAGTATACTCAGGGACCCATCTAGCTTTGAGAAATAACGTTCCCTAGGGTGTGATAACAATGGGGAAAATGATGTCCCTAATGTGATGACATTTACATTGAGAAATGTATTGAAGAATGTGTTCATAGCTAAAATTCAAAATGAGTTTTCCTCCCGGGAACATTATAGGTTTCTGGATGATTCCCTGCATGATTGGAGTGCGTCAAGTTAGATTTATGCATTAGAGATGGACGGTAGGGGACATGTTGTGATTTCAGGATTGGAGTATTTCAAGAAGCCAATACGCGACGCGGATATTCTGAGAGAACTCAATACGGTGAGTACTAACGCTCAGTAACCGTTGGGGTGCCTATATGTGTACACCGCTTGAAGAGGTGATTCGGTAGTGTATGTTATATATCGGCTGTGTGGTCTAGTGGTATGATTCTCGCTTTGGGTGCGAGAGGTCCCGAGTTCGATTCTCGGCCCAGCCCTTTTTTATTTTCAGGGTTTCCTCTATGTTTCTGGCCGTGATAAGCAGTTTCGACCCTGTGTTGTGGTGCGACCAAGCTTATTAGTAAAAGAAAATATCTCCAAGGAGAATGCTATCCGCACCAGTGTTTTCCTCATGGAGTTCATCACACGGTAGGGCCAGACATTATTCCTTCACGTGGTGACACTGAGAGTAGGTACATGCTGCTTGCGAGTAAAGTAGAATCAGTTGTTATGATAGTCGACTTTAGCGGTATCGGTCTGAGCGCTCCATATTCTACGGCTTTTGCCCTTTATAAGGTGTGTGGCCGTTGACCTTCGCTCGGGGTCTGCGTAGGTTCGTGTTTGTTAGGTTCTAGCGTATCACTACGTAGGCCGTATGGCAGC
>NW_003213505.1:0-2352 GCF_000006405.1 Perkinsus marinus ATCC 50983
ACATGGACGACATCCTCAGCTTACACGCAACTGAGACTACTGTAGACGATCCCGAGTTCGTCAAAGTTTACGAGGACCATGACCTCCCTCTGACGTCCCAACAGCTAACTACTCAGGACGTTGTATTTGTACTTGGCGTTGAGGTCTGTGATTGTGGTACACGTTTGCGGTACCCGACAAAAGGGATCCATACTGCTGTTACTTGGCCCTTGACAACCCCAGTCACTTATCGGCAAGCATTGGGATTCCTTGGTAGCCTCCTCCAAGAAGCTGACCTTCTTCCTTACCACATCCTGCCGTGTAAGAATCTTCTCACCGGTCTTGTCAGCAAATGCCGGTCCAAGTTTGATCACGGATGGGATCAGGCCATCCCGGCTGATGTCTTGAACCTCCTCTCTCAGTGGCAAGAACTACTCAAATCATCTACGCTGACTACTATCCCGCGTCGAGTCGATTTACTTACTCCTCTGGACATCTATGCCGATGCCAGCAACACTATGCTTGCTTACACCATCGAACAGAGCGGTGATCCAGTCTTCCGTGGCCAGTTGCCTCTCACCAAGTCCCAAAAGGTATTCCATATCAACACGTTGGAGCTCTTGAGCATCTACCACGCGTGTTCTCGTGTTCGTCTCTTTGAACTTGATGTTGGTGCAATCTTTAAACATCTCAACCTCCACTGCGACTCCGTTACTGCTTTGGCTGTGGTGCGTCACCATCGTGTTCATACTGGGGTCCAAGAAGTCTACTGCCGACAATATTTGACTTTGATTCAGCAACTACTGGGTGATAGGCATCTCAATTGCTTTCATATTAAAGGAGCTGATAATCCGGCCGACGCTGGAACTCGGTGCAATTTATTAACAGACATTGTTACTTGCCGTCCTCACTATGATGTTGCATCCATTAGCGAGCTACCTGCCACAAACGAGCAAGCATGTCCGGTCCGCAAACGCGACGACTTCTTCTATGGCCATCGCTATCGCGATTCATCAAGGTTTGCATACCCCACTTGGGGTTGACTTGAATAATATTGGTATGTCGTTAGTTCCGATAGTGATAGTGAGCCAGGAGATTACCATGAGCACAACACTTTAGGGAGCTGTGAAAGGGGAACCTATCTTTGTTAGACTACAACGACTTGACGATTGGTACCACCGATGACGTTCGGTAAAATTGGAGCCGAAGAACCTTGAACCGCAAGATGTGACCAGGCGAACTGGAGAGGTTATTGTCTAGTTCACTGGACCTATGAGGATGAAGCAGATAAATACTTCCAGTCAGCATGTCGACACTACGTCAAATTCATTCGGCGGGGATAAATGCATGGTTCCTATTCATATATCCTGGGTATTCTCAACGCCACATTGGTGACTTGTGAGCTCTGCACAGCCTGTGCAGCACAGGAGCAAAACCGAGACTGATAATGAAATAAATGACGAAATAGTGGAGAACATGGCTCGGTGAGCAGCATCGGCGCTTGAAGCCCCGATCATCGCTTGAAGTCACCGCTGCCGCTCTACGGTCGACGCAGCACAACAGTGATGACCACAGGGATAACGAAGGTTATAGTCTCATCGGCATGATTATATGTCAGCTTTACCTCTGAACAGAAAATCATGACAGATCGAGACACTAATAATGGTCTGGTTCACTCATCAGCAAATTCCTTAAATCTTGAGGTACAGCAGTGAAATTCGTAACGACTATCGATGAGCCGTCCATCTGGTAGGGGAGAGCCGTAATGTTGATAGTAGGAAGGGTCCCGTACTGGATACTCCTGCGAAGAGAGCAATTTACCTTCACATAACTCATGAGATTCCGCAGTTTCTCACTGTAGAATGCTACTGTTTTACACTCTCCTGAAAAGCAGATGACCTCCGAGTGTGAACCCCTTACATCTTTTCTAGAATCGTGGCATTCTCACTGAATGTAGCATTGAGGCTGAACGGGGTATTACCCGATTCCCCACTCCCAACGTACAGCCCAGTAGGATGAGCAGCTAAGAAGGAACTCTGAGTCAGCCGGCCATTCAAGAGCTCTAGTACCCGAGGGAGCTGGAGTAGTCGTTGAAGGCCCAGGTGTAGTGGTCTTGCCAGGTGCAGTTGTAGTAGAAGGCCCAGGTGTAGTGGTGTTGCCAGGTGCAGTTGTAGTGGAAGGCCCAGGTGTAGTGGTCCCATTCCCTCCGCAGAGGACTGGGCGATTCTCAGGGCAATCCTCGGAGATTCCAAAGTAGCATAGACTGTTATTCGGGCGGTAGTAACTGGGATACAACGAATAGGTGCATCAAAAGCTAGCAGTATGAAAGGGGAATTATGGTGGCTGAACTTACATCCCTGGCATACATTAAAG
>NW_003201182.1:0-1239 GCF_000006405.1 Perkinsus marinus ATCC 50983
GTGAGGGTCGAATATTCAGGAATAGCTGAGCACGTATACTATGCACTGATAAGTGCCATCTCTTGAGTGAATAATACGTGTCACGCTTCAGGGATTTGTGATGTAAACGAGTTGATTGCTTTTACTCGTATTTTCGTCGTAGAACTTCAGTCTGTTGCATTCTAAACAAGGCGTGGAGCTACTGGAGCATATATGACTTTTGCAGAAATAGTCATGTCCACTCATGCTACACCAGTCGTAATGGTGTCCACTATAATCGAGAATTGTCAACTTGGAACCCAATTGGCACTCCTCAATCCGCCATTCTCAATTAACTGCTCAAATCCAGCTCCTTGAGGTTGACAGAATGTTGCGGTTGATAATACCTTCCGGTAAGCGTTTCAGGGATGTGAAACTCGAAGGAGATGGATATCTTGAGCTTGTGACGAAGCTGTGGAGCTCAGCGTAGGATTTTTCGTTTGGAATTTCTTCTGGCTAGGCTCATGATTGTCGCAGTTGTCTCATATACAGTCGAAGTCAACCTAAAGAGTTATGAAGTAAAGTGAGCTTGTGTTATTTCAGCTTACCGATTTTTCTATTTTTTGAGTTTTTGTTGTATGCTCTCGACATTGAATCATACTTCTCCGTGTTTGAGTGTCGTCACCAAGGGTGCTCTTGGGGCGTCGCGAAACGCTCTTGCTGCCTCCTTACCCCGACATTTCGCCGGTAAGGCTTCTCCTAGTGGTGGTGAATGGCAGACTATGGATGGTTGCACTGCTGTGTGCCATGTGTCTTATGCTATGATGGATACCGCCTACATTTA
Source organism: Perkinsus marinus ATCC 50983 (assembly GCF_000006405.1). Taxonomy (NCBI): domain Eukaryota; phylum Perkinsozoa; order Perkinsida; family Perkinsidae; genus Perkinsus; species Perkinsus marinus. Next base: position 803 of record NW_003201182.1, read on the forward strand.
CCCTATCACTCCCTCGTCCCCTGCTGCTGAGCTTGCTGAGCAGTGGTCGGCGCTCGGTGTGAAGAATGCTTTCGGTGATGTACCCAAGATAACTCAAATGCAGTCTGAAGCCGGTGCTGCTGGTGCTCTCCACGGTGCCTTGGCGGCCGGTTCTTTGGCCACCACGTATACTGCCAGTCAAGGTCTCCTCCTTATGGTTCCTAATATGTACAAGATAGCTGGTGAACTCCTCCCCTGTGTTATGCATGTGGCCGCACGTGCTGTTGCTGGTCAGGCGTTATCTATTTTTGGTGATCATCAGATGTCATGGCTGTTCGTCAGACCGGTTTCGCTATGATTGACGCCGATACTGTCCAGGAGTGCCATGATATGGCTCTGGTATCTCACTTGGCCACTCTCAGAGCCAGAGTGCCTTTTGTCAGTTTCTTCGATGGGTT
>NW_003203878.1:0-2228 GCF_000006405.1 Perkinsus marinus ATCC 50983
GACCATCATTCCAGTGCCATAGGAGCGTTTCACGTTGCCGCCGCCTATGGACAAGTAGAACTTTCGGGTTTCATCACCGATACTAAGGTGAGCCAATCCATACGTCTCCACTTCGACACCAAGAAAATTGGGATAGGGCAGGGAGAGGTTAAACATCAAAGTGACGTTCATTTGCATAGTGCCAGATAATCCATCCCTGTTGGTTTTTAGTATGATACCAGCAGTTTCTCTATGAAACCCATCCTTTGTGTATCCCTTCATGTTGTAAATGCAGCAAGGCGGTTGAAGATCGCCAATGTCGCTCCCATACCCTGGACCAGGACCTCCATAACAACCATCTGGATAGTCAGCAGTAACCTGGAAAGGGGTATCAGGTTGTCTCTGCGCTGCGGTTTGCGTCACAATGGCAAGCAAAAAGATGCCGTAGGCGAAAGGCATTACGAATAAGACTTAACCTGAAGAGTTTGTTGAAGAGAATTCAACAGTTGTAGCGCACTCGAACGAATACGCGGTCTTCCTCACACTAGCAGCACGGTCAAGCCAGCATTACCGCTACAGAGTTTGGGCACATGAATAGCATAGCAAAACTTGACGAATCGGATTCCCTTAGCAGTGTTGCCCGAGGAAGGAGGCAGTTCACCAACAGCGATAAGAAAAAAACCTCAGGTTCATGGAGGCGGTGACACTCTCTTCACACTGCCGTGGTGTGTTACCGTTCCTGGTGTGTTACAGCACTTTGTGTTGAACACGGGGTTTCTTGCACAAACTTTGTTGTATTATACAACAAAGTATAATGCAGTATTATACCACAATCCGCCATATAGCACTTGTATACGGGCGGACTGCACAGCTATACTTGCACGTGTACGTCTATTCTATACGTGTACGAGCCTAAGCTGGGTGGAATGAGATTAGAGGCACGTTTTGCGTTGAGGTCGTCGATTGGTACTCAACCTAGTAATACAATCTCAAAGAGAGATACAGATATCAGATATTATTTAACTGCAGCCAACGCGGCTGGCGGAAGTGCCAGCGGTTATCCTTGAAGGAATCCACAATCTCTTCTTGATATAATTAATCGTTGACACATGTACACGTGAACACGCTTTGCAGTGCTAAATAGACAGCATCCATCTTTTCAATTTAAGCTAGTAAGGCCGTACAGTCGGACTGTTCGATTAGGAAAACAAAAGAAGCTAATAGTGGACGAGCGGAGTCGAACTACACATAGTGAATCGATATAACGCAGCTGACCAACAGGCCAACACGAGTCACACCGTCACCGTGGGGATACCCCAAACACAAGCGGCCGTGGATCACGATCGTGTACATTGTCGATTAGGTAATGCGGAGGTAACCTTGTGCCCTTCACGGATCTGAGAGCTTTTAGGTGATACCAATCCCCTATCCGCATTCAGCTGACCCAATCCTGTAGTCTATGAAGGAGACAGCTTCGCAGTCACGCACATGTGTATGCGTGCACCTCATTAGCTATACGATGGTTCCCCTTGCCTCTCTCTTCCCCTCTCCTCTTCTTATGTCGAGTTCAAAGACACATCACATCATAGGACAACCACAAATCTAAACTGCTCAATACCATAGGTCATGTGGCGCATGGACCTTAGTGTATTATAGTGTCTACTCTCAGGTGCACGTGAAGTAGTGGGTCTTGCAGCATTCGCGTTTCATATGCGTGTGGCTTCGTCATTTCTGACAGAAACTAGAGTCTAGTTTTGATGCTCAGAATCGGGAATTCGAAAGGCCCACGTTCGACACGAGCCGAGACTGTTATCGGTGGGCCACTGATATCGACGCTGGTGTATGCCACGTGTGATTTCCTCGCGCAGGTGACACAGCATAGATGCCTCGTTTCGTGCGCGAAGCTTGCGAGCATCCCTCACACTCACCGTAAGCTATCTCTGCACTGTAGTTAACGAGTGTAAGGTGAGACGCAGAGAACTAACCACAGAAGGCCAGCTCGCAATTGACGAACAGGAAAGATCGGTATGGACCGATATATGGGAGAAGGGGAACCTTGAGACTATAGCTAACTCGTAATGATTGATCAACATAATGAGATCGGCACCGCCGGTCTCATGACTCATGAGAAAGTTTTCATATCCCCGTCGTATCGACGCGTAGGTCGCGTTTGTTGTGCGAGCCCTCGCATGTGCGAGTAAGAGAATAGCGTCTCCTTCATCATATTTCCTTGGCCGGTGTGGCGTCAT
>NW_003207518.1:0-1301 GCF_000006405.1 Perkinsus marinus ATCC 50983
AAACGAGTGAAACCCCGATGAAGTAGTGCTATTAGCAAGATCGTGATTTCAGCGTATGACAAGTGAACGGTTATCCCCGTTACATATGGCAGTCGAATCAAACAGCGTAGCAGCAGGGGGCGGTCTTGGCCCGACATACCAATTTGCTTATCTTGGAGAAAGAGGAGAATAATCACCCATTAGCAGCCATGATGGGAATGATCAATAAAGAACCTATTCTGGATCCGATGGTCATCATTTTGAAAGCGCCACTCTTAATACGATACGAAGTGAGTTGGGCCCGTGCTTCACTTTGGCGATCGAATTCTCTAACTGCTAGTCATCGGATTGATTACACTGGAGTTTCACCCATTTTATGTGAAGTAGCGTAGTACTCCATGTGGAAAACGTGATATCTGTGGTATGAAGTGAAGTGAAAACATTTCGCAAAAAAACCACCGGAAAGGTCACCCCATTTTAGGCGAAAAACTAGCGGCATTTTACGTGCTTTACGCGTTCTTCGCTGCTTACATGCTGTGTTTTTCGCGAAGTGAAACCTGAAATATGTATTTCACTAGTGTTTTTTATATCACTAGGGTAAACCTCCAGTGTTTAGGCTATACCTAGCTTCGGAAACTGCACGACTGCATACATCGACGTGCATCAAGTTTTCTAATAGTTCTATGCATTTATTCATATCTAGATTTTCGAGATGGCTTCGAGAGCAATACGAATATAGACTACGGAGCGCTTCTAAAACGTTGGTGTCAATCGATTCATATTGTTATCATGTTGACTTTCGAACTCTCGAAAATTGAGGATGTTGAGAATATTACTTTGCATGATAACGGTTTGGATGTTCACACTGTAGAAGTCGTTTACGGGGAGGTTAATGATAGGTGTTGGCGGCCGCTGTGATGCAGGGGTGTCAATCGATTGCTATGAGAATCATCACGGATGGTAAGAACAAGGAGAAAACTACGGGAACTGAGTTCGACCTAATGCGGGTGAGTTTTGGTATTATCGCAAGTTGTAGCAGCTATACACGTGTCAACTGCGCCCAATACAAGCAGAAAGCTTTTACCGACTATAGTCAAGACTATACGAGCAATACACGTGACACTGACCAGGGAATCATCCAGGAACTTACAATGTTCCCGGGGGGAACCCATTTTGGATTTTCCACGGATGGCTAGGAACACATTCTTCAATCAGTTTACCATGAAAATGTAACACTAGGTGCATTTTCCTCATTGTTATGAAACTTTCTCAAAGGCGATGACTCTCCTGACAATGACTTGCACCGTCATAACAGCAACAAG
>NW_003215689.1:0-1224 GCF_000006405.1 Perkinsus marinus ATCC 50983
TTTTCAGGTATGAGTTCCCCAGCGGCCTGTCCCGGATCATACAGTTTGATCATCATAAAAGAAGCGCCAATTTTATCGGAAAATATTTCTATATTTCTCACTGGTCTCTGGAGTGGTATACTTTTGATCGGTTTCTGGTGGTGGACAGGGGAAGTTGGAGGGCGTTATGGTTTTATAGCGTTCGTTGGTTGTAGGGAAATTTTGGGGAAAAAAGGGAAATTTTCTGTTTTTTCAGGTTTTTCTGTACATCTTTTCACGAAGTTAATTCGGAAAGGTAGGCGAAATTCGGACGAAGATTCTGAGGAAACTGAAAAAGAGACTTCTGAATATGATGATGATGATGATGATTACTGTGAGCCAACGGTTACCGCCCCTGTTTGAGTCGTGTTTCGGACAAGCTTTGTATCATTGTTGTTGGTCGCGTATTGCATCATGTGCATGCGTGCATTTTTTGTAAGCACTGAAGTCGATGAAAAGTTGTACTTTTTCATTGATTTTGGTTTGGTTTGGTCTGGGAGCACGGCATCTCCTGTATACACAGTATGGCCGTATTGCTCCTGCGTCCTGCAAGGACGCTCAGTGCCACAACGGCACCGCAAGTCCGTTACCGATGCTTGGCGGCTTCGGAGGTAGTGCTCCAAGCCGGTGCACTCGCCCTCAAGAATTTCCTCAGTGAGTGGAGACCACTCTCTCGTGCTGTCGTCAAGGCCCCACGGATCAGGGTGAGCCCGCGTTGCGGTCTCTCTCCTGCTAGTGCTGACAGGAGTGGATCCACGCCCCAGATTTTCTTTCTGAGTGTACACATCTTCCTCGAAGGACACCAGAAGAAGTGTGGTAGGTCTTCTTTATGAGACCGACAGTAGCGACATTTCCAATCCGTGATATCGGCTGAAAGGTGTCGAAGATAGCCCTTCGTGCTGCTGTGGAAGGTGAGGAGTTCGAACAAACGCCGCCGATCCCCGATCTTCCATCCGATACATCTTTTTACTATAGAAGAGAGTTGTTTTCGGCCAAAACCGAGACCGAGCCTGTTCACAGCTAACTGCCCTCTCTGACACCTCCACTTCTCCTCCATGTGCACATGAGAGAAGTGTATCAGCTGTGCTTTTGTGAAAGATGCTGGTCTTTCGACTTCATAATAGATAGTATCGGGTCCGTTCCGGGCCCCACGTCCTGCGTGCAGGTCACTTAGTTCATTTAGCCAATGGCCAGCATGACCACGGA
>NW_003214451.1:0-1303 GCF_000006405.1 Perkinsus marinus ATCC 50983
TCCGTCAAATCCAGATGTCCCACTCCGATCCGGGTATAGGTAGAGAGCAAATACTTTCTGCGCGATCACCCTCCTCTGTAAGAGCTGATCCATGATAGAGGGGTATCCCGCTTCGCTGATCTTACCCAGGCCAAATGAAGCGTGAGCCTGACTTTGGGGTGGAGGGGGATGCCTACCACAGACCAGACCAAAGCGCATACCTTCGTATGATGTTGTACCAAGAGAAAGTTTCCCAGCGTATTGGAAAATAGTGACATCCACTCCACCGCCGAAGTATATAGTGTGCGTGTGCTGGGGCGAGCAGCTCCTAGCACAGGAGTAGCAATGGGCTGTGAGGGTCTTACAAGCACTCCTATGAGTTTGCTGATCGTACCAATTCTTCCAGACAAAAAATACATAGGGTGCTCCAGTATCCACGATGGGATTTTGAAGTTGACCGTCAGCATGCAGAGACTGAAATAGATTAACATCACCATTGGGCATGAACATACAGGAGATAGGTAGCTTCAAAGTTACTCCCATGACACCTTGTAAGGCAGTCCAGATGATGAGAGGGTAGGTGAGCATATGAGGTGACAGGGTACGAAGAGGTAATCACACTCTGAAAAGCATATACCAGCTGTACGGCAGCCATCACAGTACCTAACAGCCTTTATCGCCAGGTATCGAGATATGAACATGGGCTGCATTCTAGACCCTTGGGATCTCTATTACGTCAGCCGGCATACGCCAGTGAAATTGTTCGGATCGGAATGTGCGCGCCATGACGCGCGTGCATTGCTCGCCGCGCAAACCTGTGCTGAAGACTTCAGCACAAAGATTCAAAAAAAAAAAGATTCAAAAGATTCTGGTCAGAATTTTTGAGATGGACTGATAGCTTATCAGTGATAAGATACTCATCGAATGTTTACGATAGTTGATTGATGCGGTGAGGTTACAACTCTTTCTCCTCCTGTGGGTGATCTCGACTCGAGATGCTCGAGTTGCTTACTTCGGTTCTCACACGAGACTTGTTAGGATGTGGATGCTTAAATTCACTGTCTCATGGTATGGTATATTCCACGAACTGAAGCAGCTCGGCGGCAGCATTTTGCCGAATTTATAATTTCGATCAGGCCAAATTCAGCGCAAAGACAACATTCTATGGGTGCTACTGCTTCTACCAATTGTGCGCGATTTCACGTGACACGTGTCACACTGTGCCCAGCTAGCGCCTAACGCAACTAATCTGAGCAACTGAAAGTAATCTATGCAACCCATGCTAATCTGAGCCACTTCTGCAAATCCGAGCAATGACTCCTAT
>NW_003203579.1:0-3190 GCF_000006405.1 Perkinsus marinus ATCC 50983
CCATCGTGGGTCCATATTTTAGACGAACGGGTTATTTTTTCGAGGTGGTCAAGAAGTTAATGCGGACCTAATCAAAAATTTAATCGGTCAGTGATAGTACAAACCAGTAACTGCAGCAAACCAATGGTCGATGCAGGGCTCGAACCTGCGACCCTCGCGTTATTAGCACGATGCTCTAACCGACTGAGCTAAACGACCGTTTCTATTCAATACACTGCTCGTGATCCGCAGAGAATTGACTGATGACAAATTACACATACCACACCGACCTAAACGTTCTTGGATTTCATGGAACCGCACACTATGGGAGCCTCATAGTCGCGAACGCTTCGGGGGTATCTATGGCCAACGTAATTGCTCCAGTCGAGCTATATACCAAGGCGTACTCAACGTTCGTAACTACATCATTTGCTGATTAGTGGCTGCACTGTCTCTCTTTTCTATAGTCGGTCCCTCATCCCTTGTACACTGTTGGACAGAGTGCGCACGTAAAGGATATAGCCTGCACCTATAACTGAGGCCAACGAGAGGAGTTCTATTTATTGCTTCTGTGAACCTTGCTCAAGGGGCGCGGGGCCGAGTTACTCGATTGTTCCGTGCGTCTCGATCAGCTATGCCGATCTGATCACTGATGATACATACATGGTTTCTTCTGGCTAGGTTCCATAGGGATGCGGATCATCTAACTTGCCATACCCCTTCTTGACTCATGTATTACCACTAACTGACCTCAAACTACTTTACACGATAGATACAGGTATATAGGCATTAACTTCTAGAGACAATCTCCGCCATTGTTCAGTCAATGAAAGTAAATCCTCTACCACTGATCAGAATACGTGAAAATCTCGGTTTATGTCTATATCAATAGGGAGTCATATGGTTCGTCTGTCACGGCATGGTACACGATGCGATATAGGTCATGAGACCTGCAAAATTACACACTGCTCATTTGCCTGCAATGACAACCAAACATTGCTGTACATGAACTGCCCAGTAGAGAGACTTACGAGAAGAGAGCGTCAAGCAACACTGCAGAAAATAAAAAAAGATAGTATTCATAGCATCGCAAAGCCGCAGACGACGAAACAGTTGTGTGGATTGTCACAACGTTCGAGGAGGACAACAATGCTATGCCAGTCAGAGGAATTGATAGACTTAGGACTCAACACGTGAGAAAGGTGTTTTAGAGAAGACTCGTGATCTTACGGAGACAGACCCCCGAATGTCCTTTTGTGAGCTGCTCTTCTTTCAGTCGATGCTGCTGCATTGGCGCACAGACTCCGAAGTTCGTGCATACTAGAGCTTCGTCATTGAGCTTGGTTGCAATTTGCACACCCGATGTCTGCTCAGTCGGCAGCGAGTCAATATACAATCTTCGCTTTTTTGGACAAATATCTACAACAGTCATCGAAGCCTATCAACAGTCAGATGACGAAATGAAAGCCTACCATAGACCGATGTCGCGAAGCGAGCATGATACAGCAGTCCGGTCCTGCTCTTAATAATGGGTATCAAAACCAACAACCCACTTCAAAAAACTAGTTCACGGTTACATCGCTTAGAAGACCGGGTCCATGATTCTGAAGACAGCGTCTTGACTCACGCTAAGGAGGTAGCTACGTCTCGACGGCTGTCGCTACTCGAAAACTCAAAGGGTTTATTTCTTTTTCGGCCTTTGCAAGCGGTCGAGCACGGCTGGTTGCCCCAGGCGCAGTGGCATCTGTCACCATCTGCTGCCTACAGACTTATCTCGTACGCTGAACCTCCTAGCGCTTCGTGGCTTCCTACGACAAATAACATCTGTCAGACTTCTGTGGCTCAATTATTAGGTATGTTGAGTTCAGTTATCAGCGGTGGGCTGTTCTTCCCGAATCGCCCATGTTGTCCGCAGCATTACCATGCTAGTTGTGCACGTGTCGCTAATGAACTAGTCGAAGGTTTGTCGCAAATACATCTCATCCGGATAACATTGGCCTTGTTTTCCAACACGGGTCTTGGCGCGCATGGTTTCAGCTCGGATTAAAAGCTGAAACCTCGCGGGAAAGACGCTCAACTTGACCAGTAGATAGGGATGAGTGAGTTGAGGTGAATAATCAAGACGTTGTGAACTTGTTGAGAGCGGAAGGAGAAGTAGTAAATTTCAAGAGTAGATCACAAGCTTTTGTGCAAATAGCATGGTTGTCCGAGAGAATATGTCGAGGCTGCACTCTATAGGATGACCTAATCTGTTTGATAAGGGCGACAGCAATCTTGCCGTATCGACAATTGACAATAAGAGTAAACAAGTATTCAATAGGGAAACTAACGAGGGTTCATCTTCTTATTACTCGATCTCAATATCATATGAAAGATCAACAGCACGCATACGTCCCAAAGATTGAAGGAGCACGCATACGATACAATCTTGCTTACTAATGATGCATCTCAGGAGATGGGAGATACTAAGAGATGCCTCTTAATCTTCAATACTGGTAGAATATTCTTGACTTCCGAGAAGAAGGCGGAAGCATGACAATCTATCAGCAAGCGCGGTAATGCAAAACTGATGCTCGTAGAATGGACGAGTAGCATCCATACTCACATAGTCAAAGTAATGTTCCAGCAACGAGAGAGTGACAGGAAGCTCCTTGAGCTATCGACCGAGTTTAATTGGACTGCGTAGTTGTGTTGAAGTTGTGTGCCGAGTTGTAGTAGTCGTGCAACCGTTGGCCACTGGCACGAATACTATTAACTTCTGTCACCGACCATTGTCGATGATGATGGTCGGCAAGTCCCTCTTAAAGAGTAAAAACATCAGAGACCTCATCATCCTGAGTATGAGGAAGGAAACCGATTGACGTCGGTGAATTTGACGGCGAACGAGGAGTGAGAGGTGATACCATGGATGCAGTTGTGGCTCCAGCTGGGGCCGAGGAAAAAAACAGGCGATCCTTGTGATGATAAGGATATCGTGTACGACAGGCTTTCACACGACTAGCGATAGACCTGAGTGTCCGCGGAAAAGTTGTCGCGTTTGCGGACCGGACATGCCTTTTCGTTAGTGGTAGGTAGTTTGCCAACAGATACAGCATCATAACGAGTGCGACAAGTAACCTATTGAACAACTTAGAGTGATACCAGCGTCGCCGGATTATCGACTCCCCTAATATGAAAGCAATTGAGATGTCTATCACCGAGTAGTTGCTAA
>NW_003209069.1:0-1156 GCF_000006405.1 Perkinsus marinus ATCC 50983
TAAGGGGGTGGACTTAAGATCCACTGGACTCGGTCCGCGTGGGTCCGAACCCCACAGCACTCAGACTAGTGTAACATTTCATTTGAGCTTTAACAATTCATCCACCCCTTACGTCCGCTTACTCGGGAACGAACGCATCTAGGAGAAAAGCAGGTTTCTCTAATTATAAGAGAGCGAGTGTTTGCCCGAGTGGTTAAGGGGGTGGACTTAAGATTCACTGGTCACGGTCCGCGTGGGTTCGAACCCCATAGCACTCAGATTAGTGTATCATTTCATTTGAGCTTTAACAAATCATCCATCCACTCCGTCTGGGAACGAATGCATCTAGGAGAAGAGCAGGTTTCTCTATATCTAATGGAGAGAGTGTTTGCCCGAGTGGTTAAGGTGGTGGACTTAAGATCCACTGGACTCGGTCCGCATGGGTTCGAACCCCACAGCACTCAGACTGATGTATCATTTCATTTGAGCTTTAACAATTCATCCATCCCTTACGTCCGCTTACTCAGGAACGAATGTATCTAGGAGAAAAGCAGGTTTCTCTAATTATAATAGAGAGAGTGTTTGCCCGAGTGGTTAAGGGGGTGGACTTAAGATCCACTGGACACGGTCCGCGTGGGTTTGAACCCCACAGCACTCAGACTAAGGTAACATTTCATTTGAGCTTTAACAATTCATCCACCCCTTACGTCCGCTTACTCGGGAACGAACGCATCTAGGAGAAAAGCAGGTTCCTCTAGTTATAATAGAGAGAGTGTTTGCCCGAGTGGTTAAGGGGGTGGACTTAAGATCCACCGGACACGGTCCGCGTGGGTTCGAACCCCACAGCACTCAGATTAGTGTATCATTTCATTTGAGCTTTAACAAATCATCCATCCACTCCGTCTGCGAACGAATGCATCTAGGAGAAGAGCAAGTTGCTCTATATCTTATGGAGAAAGTGTTTGCCCGAGTGGTTAAGGGGGTGGACTTAAGATCCACTGGACACGGTCCGCGTGGGTTCGAACCCCACAGCACTCAGACTAATGTATCATGTTATATGCACTTTAACAATCCATCCATCCACTTCGTCCGCCTACTCAGGAACGAATGCATCTAGGAGAAAAGCAGGTTCCTCTAGTTATAAATAGAGAGAGTGTTTGCCCGAGTGGTTAAGGGG
>NW_003215817.1:0-1260 GCF_000006405.1 Perkinsus marinus ATCC 50983
CAAGATAATGCTCCGAGACGCTTCTCCCAGAGGATCTGACTCATTTCACTCGATGGTTACGAGACTGCAAATCGTCCCCTAGCAGAACGCTCAAGCGGAAATTAGAAGGTGCAGAGCCTCAAGGGGATGCAGTGAAGCGGAGAGCGAGCACAGGAAAACACCTTCCGAATGAGGTGGGAACTCCTTCATTTGGTGAAAGCCCTTTCGGCAGGTCTAGTTTAGGTTGAGATCGAGCCCCGAGATTTCTCGTCGGCAGGCGACGGGTCGCGTGGACTGAATGGTCTCCCTGATGAGGTCCTCCAGATGATATTGGAACACATCCCGCCAGATAACAAAGTTAATTCGTGTACTAATGTCTCAGCGACTCGGGCGAAGCTGATGGCACGTGCTTGTCAGCCCCTTTCGGGTCATTGGGGCTCACGTGCGCTCGCCTTGAGCATTTAGTGCGGACATTCAATGGGCGTAATGAGCTGAGAATAATCAATGGGGGCAACAAGCCTATCACTAATGACTTCGTGTGAGTCACTGTGCCACTAATGCAAGTGTAACGCGATGTGAAGGTTAACGGCTTTCCGGCGACGTCGGGGAGTCTGTAGAGTGATACTCCCTGAGTTTACTACTCTCCTTCCCGAGACGCTGACACGAATGGCTCAGCTGCCTACGAGTGAATATTATAAATACATGGTGGACTTGTGCTTGAGGGGTTGTGGGAAGTTGAACGGGAAGGCGGTTAATTTGTTCATCAAGAGGTAGGGTAAAAACACTCCGGGCGGGGCTCGAACCCGCGGCCACGGGCTTAAAAGGCACGCGCTCTGCCGACTGAGCTACCGGAGCTGATGCGTTCTTATTCTTCCGTTTTCAGATGTGCCGCTCTCTCTCATATTGACCTCTTCGATATCCCTTCGGCCGCTGTTGATTCGACCTTCGCTGGTGTTCGAAGGACTTGCAAGAAGTTGAAGATAATCCGCGTTGGTGAGAGCTCGAGCATTGGACTCGTTAATGCCAACGGGCAGGAGCACTTCGTCGTCGGTTTACCTCCAGTATGACAACTGAGAGCATCTCCAATATAACGATGCCATTGAGGGACACGCCCTCTTGCCTAGAGGAGCTGTCTCTGCCGAGACTCGACATGGTGAAGATCGGACAGTGTGGTATGGATATGATCACGGACCGTTTGTCTGCATCCCTGGTGGGGCCTCCTTTCTGCTGTAAGAAGGTTGGATTGAAACTGCCTATCAGTTACGCCTGGATCTGTCTAAC
>NW_003215869.1:0-1991 GCF_000006405.1 Perkinsus marinus ATCC 50983
AACGTGCGTGCCTTTATATGTAGTGTTGTATCAAACAATTTGCTTACAATTGCAAGGTACGGGACCGAAAGACATATGCGACATATGCGTTTGAAGATAAACTGTTGAAGCTTTGCAATCAATGTGATCCAAACGTAATTGGGTGCCATTGGTCATCTATGCTAATATCGCTAAGTGTGAAAGCTTCGAGATTGCAAGATAGCGTTATCAACTCATCATCAACTGTCCAAAAGTGCCAACGACAAGCTTTGGACAAGTTTTCGAGGGAAATGCAGACAAATCCACCTTTGGACATCACTTGGACAAGATGTTGTCCAAAAGAGGCTGGATGTCCTTCTGGACATGTCGACACGTATTTGTTGTCCAAAAAACCTGTCCAAAGATCACCCATGGTGTTGCTTTCGACATTTCTTGTCCAATTTGTACATTTTCGGGCGAGCGCCACTACGTTTCAAGTTGTCGAAACATAGCCCATGGGTTGAGTAATGGACACCTTGTCAAGCATTTAACTTTGGACAAGGAAGCTGATGTGTCCAAAGAAGCGCTTACGGAAAGCACCAAAGGATTGTTTAACGCAACCGTATCTGTTGTAGATGTGATTTGCTTTTTGATACGATCTAACTGCTGGCCTCCTCACTAAAGTAAAATCTGGAATATCATCACAATGGTCACACACTCGATTACCAGCATCCTCGTCATCGTATCGGACTCCTCGCATCCGAACCGATATCCGTGAGAAGAATCGACCAGTAACTTAGCAGAAGGCCTGTGGGCATGATATCACAATAAATTGTGTGGAAGAGCTTCTGTCCCCTTCAGCACATGTCTACACAACACAGCTCTAACAGAGAGTCTAGTCTAGTAGATGGACGAGAATGACGTAGCAGTTTGTGTGACCGTTTGAACTCTATCGGAGTCGCTCCGTAGTATTTAATTTGACCGTCATTTTGATGTCGTGGATGTCCTTTCGTTTGGCTCACACTATTTCGCTATGTTGCATTGTTCTGTGCGTGTCTGCTGCTACCGATTGCAGTAAAGGTGATAAGTACTGTACTGCTATTTTATCTGGTTCCTACTGCAAGTACTATGAGACACCTAGTGTCTGTCAAGGCTCGAATGTCCCGTGTTCATGTAGTGGTAGCAGTAAGCACAAAGCCACCACTAAGTTCCTAGCACCCACTACAACTACTGCGGAGGCAACTACTCGTTTAACGACGACTACCACGACGGCTTCGTCAACGACTACCACGACGGCTTCGTCAACGACTACCACGACGGCTTCGTCAACGACTACCACGACGGCTTCGTCAACGACTACCACGACGGCTTCGTCAACGACTACCACGACGGCTTCGTCAACGACTATTACGAGGGCTTCGTCCGCGACTAGTACGAGGGCTTCGTCCGCGACTAGTACGAGGGCTTCGTCCGCGACTACTACGATGGCTTTGTCAACGACTACTACGACGACTCCGTCAACGACTACCGCGGAGATTTCTTTGACAACGACTACGGGGGCTTCGTCAATGACGACCACGAAGACTTTGTCAACGATGACTACGATTGTTCCTTCGACGACGAGGATGACGCCGACCACTAACCATCTTGATGGTTCTGTCCGGTTCGGTACCTATTCATGGTCCCAGGATTACTGGAGGTCAGGTGACCCCAGTCTTACTGACTTTGGTGCTTCTGATATGGGCAAGTTGTGGAACACTGGCGATGTGTATGTGAATATCGCTGATTATACCAACTATGACCGTATTCATAACCCGGAGAGGCTCCTTCCGTGGATGAAGGGATGGAGGAAGCAAACTGGCAATACTGAGAGGATTTGGTTGACTTACGGTGACACAGAGAAGTCCAATGGGAAAAGGATGGCAGACTTCGTTGATACCTTCCAAGAGTACTTGGAAAATTATATTTCGGCAGAAGACATGCGAGAAATTGCTCCCATCGGTTTGAGCTACGATATTGAGCACATGCAGCCG
>NW_003216551.1:0-942 GCF_000006405.1 Perkinsus marinus ATCC 50983
CCTCCCTAGCCGCGGCTGTTGCTTGGGACGAGTATACAACCACAATACCATACAGGACTTCGCTAAGGCTGATCGTCAGGCCATCGTTGTGAGTGTCGTCGCCTAATTGTACCGTCCCCGTCCATTTCTAAGAACAGGCTCTTCCCTGGACCAGATCCTTTCAACAGCTCTCTCCCCATCATCCAGCCCAGGCCCCGTAGGACCACAGGGTAGCGCAGTCTGATCCTGGATCACGCCTCAGTTACTCTATTTCATCGTCATTTGTTATGCTGATCTCAAGAACTTCAAATTCACCTACAACTGTGCTGTCCCTCGCCTCGCCTTCAAGACTCCCCTCGTTGTCACCTCAGCAGCACCAATGATAGCAGAAGCTATCGACGATGATGCCCTGCTCGCCCGACTTACTGCCGAGATGGTCCTCCTCCGCTATGAGGACAACACTCTGTCCAATCTCAGTAGAGCCTATCATAGCATCGTATAAGACGCCTCATTGTGGTCGTCAGGGGATATGCCAGCAGGCCGCCTGTTGGAGGTCCTCGTCCTAGTGGCCAATCTGCCAGAACCTAACGCTGCCACTGTGATGCTCCCGTGGTATATGTCCACCCTTCTAGTCGCTATCATGACCCGCTTCAAAAGCACTGTTGATGACTCCATCACCTTGAGGCTGGTCCATCAGCGTGGATCGTCCGTAAGGATAACAGTGGTAGTTCCTGGTGATGTAAGATACAACTACCACTGTAGTAGCTGCGGCTATGCTCCTATTGTTTCAGCTCAATGCCTGTGTGGAGCGCGTACCAGGATGGATAGCATTTCCTGGGCCTCAAGGCAAGCCTACTGTGACCACCAGTGAGTCCTCATCGTTCTTAGCTTGGGCTCATCCCCTGCCATCAGCTCTCGATCTGAGGAGAGTGATGGACCCAGCAGCGTTGGCGGTCTCTGCTA
>NW_003204907.1:0-1313 GCF_000006405.1 Perkinsus marinus ATCC 50983
TTCTGACGACGCTATCACTTTCGGTAACGAGTCTACCAAGAAGGGCCGGAGCCGGAAGGGTGGTAATCGTGGTCGCAAGGGTGCCACCATGAAGAGGTCTGGCGCCGCTTTAGCAGACTAAGTGTGATATTGTCGCCCACTAGGATGGCGACCGTAGCAGGTCTGGTCGACGGAAGTGATTGTTGACTTCCGTACCCATTTGCCTCTAGCTCCCACCTGTAGTGGGTGTGATGATGATATCATTTCCAACTTGATTATGGTGTTATGTTCATATAGTATTGAGCCTCTCATCGTAAGCGCATAGAGAGGAATGCGAGTGATGTGGATGGGGTCTATTAGAAAGTATGAATACAGCTTTTCCAAGACTGATCCCAGATAGCTTGGGATTGCCATAGCTACTATATTATAATAGTAGTAACCACTGTTATGCTACTACAGAGGGATCGCTATAGTTCCAGGGATGTGGTTTCGATAGGGATGGTTCTATGGGGACTAAATCGGGATTCGTTCAGAATTCCAGAAAAACAGCATGCTAGCTGTACAGCAGATACCAGGTAGAAGTGTGGCTACCCTCAGTGCCTGTAGCATTAGAGTAACTGCCCGCTTACTCTACCACTAGAGCAGATGAATCACGAGCCTACCAACCCCAACTCCTGAGTGACAAACAAAACCCGGCATCTACTTAATCTGCAACCACTGTCGAGTGACCAGACAGCAACAGAATCGAAAGGCAGTAAGTAATATATACAGTGAAATTGTACATCAAAGTGGAGTCCATACCACTCCTCCTTCACATCCCAGCCGTATGTATCACCAGTGTTATGTTACACCTAGTTGAGCTCGTTGCGGCCTCATGTCGAATGACCCAACGATGAATTCTCAGTCTGACGTGACCAGTCGGTAAAACCTTCATTTTCCAGGTTCCAAACAGCGCCTCTTCGCTGGGGAGTCATTACCCACGGGTAAACCCCGTTTGTGACAGACCGTACTATTGTCAGTGTCGGCATCAGCATCTTCTCCAACAGATGGTGGGGTGAGCTCCCGTTCCTCAGTGCTGACCTCGCTCAATCCACCGGTATCATCTCGAGACGTGCCCTCTTGAAAATGAATCTGCAATCCTGGATAGTTAACATGAAGCCAATTGCCGTTCACTTTGACAAGCATGGCCTGCTCGTTCACCGACTGTATCTGCAGTCCCGCTTTACCATCAACGGTAGCCGTCACAAAGCCCATGGATCCCTCGTTCACCCCTTCAGGGCTCGACCCGCATTGCCGCATCGCCTCTGCTGTTGCTGCTCTTTCTTTTGATGTCG
>NW_003200956.1:0-1236 GCF_000006405.1 Perkinsus marinus ATCC 50983
ATCGCAATAGTCAGGGCAGCTATTATGGGAGTACCTCGAACAACAACAACAAGAGTTGGGGTGGCTCTTGGGGCGGTAACTGGAGTGATAACAGAGGGGGCAACAATCAGTCTTGGAATCAACATGATAATCGTGGTAACGACTACAATGACAACAACAACAAGAACACCAACAACAACAAGAACGGCTCTTACTATGCTAGAAATGATACTGGTTATAGACAGCAGCAACAGCAGCAGAACAACAATAACGCCGTAACTCCTCAGCAACAGTCCAGAGGTGGCGGAGTCGGTGGCAGAAGAAGAGTGGTGGTGACCAACATCCCTTACGACCTCACTTGGCGCGAGATCAAGCAAGCCTTTTCGAGTGTGGGGACCGTTGTCCATTGTGAAGTTGACTCATCTGGACCAAAGGGCGCTAGCGCCAATCTAACTTTCTCTGGTACCAAGGTGGTGGAGAAGGATGGAGCTCTTGTCGGTTTTTCTTCACGGTTACTCGCTGCGACTTGTACTTGTGGACTTGCTGCTTATCGTCATCGTCATCGTCGTTGTTGTCATTGGATAGAAGCAGTGTGTGGATAAGGCAATCGGCCAATTATGGTTATGTATTAGACAAGCGCCCCTCCCCTCACTAGGCCCCTGAGAGGATTGCCAACGACATTTGGTCGATGCTATTATGACGGCAGCATAGAATTAAGAACGAAGTGGCTGTTAAATTATCGAGGCGTGTCATTAGTCTTCACATCTTGAAGAATGCTTACGGCTTTTGCCAATCAAATTTTTAAATAATATCAACATCTGATTCCTGGTGCGACCATGGAAGAGATCCCTATTGGGCACGACCAGGACATACGTGGGAATTGAACCCACTATCTTATGGTCTTCCTCCACTTTAACTTGCTATTAACGCGTATATGAACTGCGAGTTATGATGATATTAGTTTTGGTGCTTTTTGCAGACCCCAGTGGTGCCAGGCAGGCAGTTGAGCTCTACGACGGTGGCGATATGAATGGCCGAAGGATTCACGTCAACTACGCCTAAGTGATCAGTGAAGGTACGTCCATTGACGAGCATCTTCCTCCTCATCGAGACTCTTCGGCTCAGGTTTCGAGTAATGGCGGCGGCGATGATATTATTGAAGGTCCCTTAAGTGTATTTTGGAAGAGGAGCGACGACGTTATAGGCTGATTATCACTACTAGTCGACCGCTATTGTGCGGTCTCATCTGCATTATCT
>NW_003200674.1:0-1096 GCF_000006405.1 Perkinsus marinus ATCC 50983
ACTTCACGTAAAACGGGTGAAGCGAATTCTTTTTGTGGAATTTTTCTAATTTGAATTTCCGATAAATTGGGTATACTAGGTTGCATATATGGTGATGAGGAATTATAACGTGTCGCGATGACTGCTGGACAGACGATTATGTAGGGGTGAATAATTCCGATAGTGGGTCTTTTCAGACGTCGGGAGCATCAGAAAATGATGGACGATGAATTAAGGAAGGCTAAAGAGGAGGAGAGGGAGGAAAGGAGACGTAGAAGGAAAGAGGTCAGTGAACGATTATTGACTGAGTGAAAAATTCCGAGTGAACTTTACCTTGTAGGAAGTGGGAAAACATCTTTTGCGGATCTTTTCCGAAATTTTCAGTACCACCTTTCGGTTTTTTGCCGCTACTCTCTGGAATTTTTATTTTTTCCCGTTTTTTTCGATCCATTTTTGAATGGTAAATATTTCCAATGGACGACAGTATTCGTTCGAGTGCACCGTCACCCGCCACGAAATTATTGCGGTATTTATCTGAAAAATTTCAAGGATGGTTAAACTTGCATCGCTCCGCTGTAATTTTATGATTTTTTTTCACAGGAGGAGGAAGCCCGGCGTCGTGAGCGTGCTGCTAGGGAGAGTGAGGACGGGTCGAGGGTTTCGAGAAAGGATAGAAAAGAAGACGATTTTAAGAGGAAAACACAAAGCAGTTTGGCTGAGCTCCACATGTTGAATTTGGACGAAAATGTAATGATATTTGGGAATTTTCGGAAATTTTCGGAAAATTTTATTTTTATGAATATTTGTATAAATGGATTCGATGATAGCGCTCTGGAAATTTCCGACGATTTTTTTTCACAAGATCGAAATTTAGGTTTACGAATAAGAGCAGTTGTAACAGCGTGTCGGTGCATATGACGTATTCTTTTCGATGTCGGGTTTCGAAATCATTTTGTGTGGAAAAATTAGTTCTGGAGAAGATGTTGATAATTTTGTGGCGCGTGACGCTTGTCTCAGGAGCTTAGAAGTCGGCAAGAGGAGGCGGAGTTGGCGTTGATCAAGAAGCGTTATTTGGGCATTGACAAGATGGAAAGAGATGACGAGAAAAGGAGGAAAT
>NW_003210707.1:0-1248 GCF_000006405.1 Perkinsus marinus ATCC 50983
ACAACTGATTCCCTACCCGTTTATTGAAGTCTTCAAAGAGTCCCTTGACCGACGTGGAAAAGGCCTGCAGCTCATTTTCCAGCTTCACCTTCATCACCTTCTTGCTCTTGGACAGTATCTAATACACCCACTCAGGCTTATCGTCACCCTAACTCCTCCAGGGATCACCTCCCCTGCCTCGACCAGATTGTCCTTAAAGTTCTCAAGGCGTGGCCTCATCGACATTTTACGAGCTGTTTCAACATCACTCGTCGCGACATCAAAGTCGGCTAACGCTTGGTACCTTCAAACAACGTATGTTCTCAAAGCAACAGACTAGCTTCCATAATGCCAGCACTTCCAGCCGTACCATCAAGGATAACGGGCCTCCCATTACACCAGTGAATGATCCACTGATTCCAACACTCATTCGGCACACTGTGAGATATTCCCAGCAGGATGAGTACAGTAAGTAGATGAGATGGTCGCTACTCGGGTACTCACATATCTTCAACAGGTTTGATCCTGTCGTCCATGCTCCCAATGTCATTCGAGCAAGTGTCCAGTAGATGTATCCGCTCCCGAAGCTGATCGAAATTCCGGGGGGTAGAGAGTAGAATCTTACTATTGCTAGTAAAGTACCTGAATAAAAGGACGGCTAGCAATCACCATCCATCTAATCATGGATTCACTATTCAGAATCCGAGACAAAACCTCCAAGGGAAAAGGAACCAAAGCCTACTCTACTTCGACGGAGTAAGCACCCCTTACCCGAGTATGGAGTCCAGCTGCTGCTTAGCCCTGTCATGGAGCAGGTCCGTGAGCTTCTCGCGCCACTGCTGACAATGCTTGATAAGCTCGTTTTTGAGTTGAGCAAAATCGGCGTGGATGAAGTCGATGATAACTTTGTATTCTTCTTGCTGTATATCCAACTGTAGACGCTTATACCTGAAGTTGGATCAACATGAGGGTCAATGACATACGCGGTGCGGAGGAGGAACGAAAACAAGCCACGTAAGCCAAGATCCACGAGCACGCTCACTATCGATGAGCATCATTGCAATAGAGAGGGACAGCCCAACTCACTTTTGGATATCTTCACCCACCACACTAAGAGGCCTCTCGGTCTTTGCATATCGGCGTAAGAATGTATCCTTATCCTCACTAACGATGGGTTGGTACGTCGTACTCCACCACTTCAATTTATCCTCAAGCTTAATGGCACACCGATTGAAGCCCTCAAGATCTCCTTCACATACCTGCTCAATC
>NW_003201247.1:0-1813 GCF_000006405.1 Perkinsus marinus ATCC 50983
ACAAGATTGCTGCTGATGGAGGATGGGATAATCTGCAGATTGTCACTGACTTTGATCGCACTTTGACGAGGTTAGCTGGTGTGCGTTGAAATATGTGATTGCTTTCCTCAACTGAGGAGTTCTCGAAGCTACATTATGAAAAAGTTGCAAATTTACGAAAAACAAAGAAAATTTGCAGAAATTTCCTCATCGGCATTCGCGCGTGTAGTTGAGCATGTAGATCTTGTCCTATACTGCTATTGAATAATCACATGAGGAAAATTTCTGTCTGAATTTCGTCTGAATGGTGAAGCTTGGGAAAATATGTGTACGGTCAACTGCGTGTGCTGGGCCAGCACTGCTGGTGGCAGTATAAAAATTCTGAGAAAATTTTGGGAGATTACTCGTTGGTTTGCGTACACTTCTATTGAGTCGTGTTTAGATTTCTACAATGTAGTGAAAAAACTCTTTAGCTCAGCTGAGAAAACCGAACATATATTCCAGCACTGCATGTACTTGGTTGGGTAAGTTCACATCGCGATGAGTTTATCAGGGATTTTTTTCGGGAATTTTTTGTTCAGTCCGATTGTATTAGTGTCTCATTTCAGCCACTATGTCTCCCCTGGGGTTGCTGGGCAATCGTGTCACGGCATTTTCGAGACCTACCCCAAATTCACCGAGGACTTCTTCCTCAAGTCGCGATCGCTTGTGGAGAAATACCACCCTATAGAAGTAGTATAAGGGTGAAACTCCTCCACGATGTTTGATTTAGATGGACCCGAACATGGCACGTGAAGAGAAGCACGAGCATATGGACTTTTGGTGGGCGGAATCGGAAAAGCTGATATGTGATCAGGAGGTCTACAAGCACGGTGTAGAAGATGTTGTGGATTTTTCACGGTAATTACTCCGTTGGTGGTCAGTCTAATTTCCGTCTCGCGTGAGGTTTCACATGGAAATTTGAGCTCAGACACACCGTGTGTGTATGTTCAGACTTTTAAGAAAAACTTTGGGCTGGACTCGATAACCGAGTAGAATTGGAGTCTCACTCGTGATATGAAAAACATATTTCATATTTCACTTTGCGAAAAACTCATGTTCCCAGTGAGACTCCATTGATAGTTTGCTGGTGTTCACGGTATAGTGCACCATGCATTTGGAATACACCCGCGACTCGCTTCAGAGTTCAAACTCCAACGTTAATGATGGAGGAGGTTGGACTAGCACCGATATAATCGTTGGTCGAGGCCGATTTTCGTGGTTTAGTACCCAAAACGAACGGAGGGGAGAGATTGAAAATTCCCCATGAAAACGCTTATAGATCTTCAGGCTGTCAGATTTGATAATAATTACAAATTCGGGTCCTCCGAAATATGTTCTATCGCTCAGTTATTAATGATCCTTGCGTCTGTTTTGAACACTATGTCCCAGAAAACGGCAATCTGTGAGAAGGACTAGATTAGCTGCGGTCTGTTTTAGTCGAACTGGCAAATTCGCCCTTCGAGCAATGGCGCCAGAAATGCTGCGATTGGCGCATGCAGACGGAATTCCGGTGACGATCCTCAGTGCTGGGATCGGGAACATCATCGAATACGTTCTGAAGTGAGATGGTTGGATGAGGCTGGTCCGTCTTGATTGTTTTTTTTCAGAGGCTATGACGCTCTTTTCCCCGATAATACGACTATCGTGTCAAACATAATGCAGTTCGATCCCAAAACTGACAGGTTGCTGTCCTTTCGTGGACCACAAATTCACTGCCTCACGAAGAAATCAGCGCTCACTGATTACATCAGGCATGATGAGCAGCGCAAACAGCGTCATAACGTCATCTGTA
>NW_003201185.1:0-3343 GCF_000006405.1 Perkinsus marinus ATCC 50983
TTATCCCTATCTCGTACAGTCACCGCTCTGTAAGTAGTTGGATATCTGATTATAGCCTAGTCAACTCGACATCTCATATCCTAGGTGTGCTGCTCGTGGTCTTCTCATTAGTTGGGTCGGTTCACTCCTGCGACATATCTCTGGTAGCAACTCCTTTGTTCTACACCGCCTTCATCTACTTCGATTATTTATGATACGATAGTAAATATATGGTAACTATATTATAGTGACAGGTTATATTCAGTGTGGAGCAGCTCCACCAGGACCACTACACCACTTCAAGTGGTCCACTTGACGAGCAACTCCCCTATTAGATGTGTCTACTAGCCGCTAGAGCCCACTACCAACACGACCCGAAATAACTATTATTCGCATCATGTTACAGCTTAAGAAACATTACACTTCATCTTCCCTTCCCCTTACCCCTACCTCCCCTGCCCCTACCCCGATACTGTCCTCCTCCTCTTCCTCTCCTCACCCCACCCCGACCCCGGCCTCCCTTCCCCCTGTAATAACCCTTCCCTCTACCCCTACCACCACCCACCTGCCCTCCTCCACCTCCTCGAGGAGCAGCTGCCCCTGGGTTCATCGCCAAGAACTGTTGCTGTTCCACCTCCAATCGACGTATTTCTCTATCGATCGGCTGAGGGCCCTCACTGACCATCACATAGATTTGCCTCATCATGGCCAAACACGCCGCCACCATCGCGACTTTCGTTTTCTCCCCTCGGGCCACCAGGGCCATATCAGCCTCCATTTGAGCCCTCAAACGAGGAGCCGCTAGGTGCAGCCTGAAATCACCATCTGAGGGTGGACAACACAAAATCTTGGAAAATATGCACATGGTCAACTACATGTGTTGGTGAAAATATGAAAATTCTGAGAGGAAATTCCGGGAAATTCTCAAAGATTATTGTACACTTCTACCCAAATTTCTATAATTAGTGAGGAAAATCTCGAGCTCCGCTGAGGGAATAGAACATACATTCCAACATTACTTTTGAAACAACGATCTTTTTCATGAAATAACAGCTGAACAATGCAGATTCATGCTCATCAATTTTCAGCAAACTTCAGTGTGGGAAAAGATGCACATGATCAACTACATCTGTTTGTGAAAATATAAAAAATGGGAAAAATGTTGAGAAATTCTTGTTATTTGCTGGACACTTCTAACCCCATTCGTATGTGAACCTCTATGATAAGTGAGCGAACTCTTGAGCCCAGCTGAGGAAAGCGAACATATACTCCAACACTGGCAAATTATTCACCGACTATGACAAAAATTGAAACTATTTGAACTATCCTCGAAAGGCATGTGTGAGCCTCACCTCTGCCGTTCAAATTCTGGAAGGCCCCGAATCCCTGCACCAGAGCCACACCCAGATCCGACGGGTTGAACCTCCCACCAGGAGTCCGACTAGCATACCCACGGTTCTCGATAGTCGCTATGTGCTCATGCATTGTGGCATCTGTCCCTGCAAAAGGTGCAAATTATTCACAAAAGAAGGACAATAATCATACCCCCAGTCGAAAACTAACGAGATTTTTTACCATACCGTAAAACCACAACATCGTCAACTTACCAATATGATTCTTATCCATCAAATCAATGAGCTCAGCCTCCGACAGCAACTCCGGGGGCTCCGTCATCCCACTAGTCATCATCAACTCAGCCACTCGGACCCTTTGATACAAAGCCACCGGAGGCAGTTCCGTCGTACCCTTCCACTTCACATAGGGGTACACCTATGCGGATAACAACAGTGTTTTTATGCGAGCATTATATTAGAACTCAGATAGTGGAGTTTCACGGGCGGTCGTGATATGAACAATATATTTCACGACTACTGCCATATCACCAGAAAATCGCGTTTATCACAGAGTATTACGCCACTTCGCGTAAAACGGGTTGGGAAACTCCATCATAACCCTTAACGTTCTCAAAGAAGTTCACTCACTAGATCTATTTTTCTATAATAAGAGTAATACAGCGTCCGAAACCAGCGTATAAAATATAAGAATCCATAATATAAGTATGTGAATTTTGATAAAATTTTTGCTACGATGAACTGGAAATCAACTTCGTACGTAAGATCGATCAGCGACGCATACCCTCACCTCTGGACACGACGAAATCCCCAGTTCCATTCCCAAGCCTACCATTTTGCACCTACCTCCAGCCAGTTTTCTTCTACTACAGTAAGACCAGTGGCGTGGAACATTTCATCTCCGACGGTTACCTCTATTTTAGACTCCGCGCCTGGCAACAAGCAGAGATGTCAATACTCTTTGTTGGAATAATTGTTCGCCTTCCTCAGCTCAGGTGACGAATTAAGGTAGAAAAGGTGTAAAGAAATCAACAACAATTTCTAAAGAAAAATTTCCCCAGAATTACCATATTGCCACCAGCACCTGTAGTTGACCATATGCATATTTCCCCCCACACTATATGCATTTTCCCCCATATTTTCCCACACTATATGCACTTTTCCCGTATTTTCTCACACTACATGCATATTTTCCCCCACACTATATGCTAATTTTCCCATATTTTCCCCCACACTATATGCAAATTTTCCCATATTTTCCCCCACACTATATGCATTTTTCCCATATTTTCCCCCACACTATATGCATATTTTCCCTCACCTATAGCATCGGGTGCCACACATGCCAGGAAGTGCCTCGTGATGAGCTCATACACTCTCCACTGTTCTCCTTGTAAGGGTGTCTGGGATCCTGGACCGGCCAACTGAACCGGATGTATAGGAGGATGGGCACCTACACAACGATGGTGGTAATGATCATCATATAGCAGGTATATATGTTCGTGTATCTCACCCGAGCGAATTCGCGTAGAAATGTTCGAAAAACAACAGAAATTTCCCAAAATTTCTTCAAAATTATCCCATGGTACTTGACCATAGCCTTATCTCGAGTAGTGATACCAAAAGAAGGAAAAATCGAAAAGTTATCTACTCTAAGCTCAGCGAATTCGAATAGAAGTGTTCAGAGACCAACGAGAATTTCTCTAAATTTTCTCATTCCTTACAAGTTCAATTCATCAACAATCTCACCAGCAGATCCCCGTTACCATCATCATGATTCCCCCTCCGTGCTTGCGTAAACTTTCCTTGCATCAGTTGATTCACAAATGGCCCCCAAACGTGACTTCCTTGCTGTAAACGAACCAATTCTAGCAGATCTATATTAGGGTTGAATCTATCTGTCTCCGTTCTCGGATACGATATAATACCCCGATTATACCTACACCAAGTCAATTACACATGGACAACAGTATTGCAATATATGTCCACTCGCATCAGCTGAGCTCAGGAGT
>NW_003203583.1:0-912 GCF_000006405.1 Perkinsus marinus ATCC 50983
CCTCGTATAGGGAAAGTTAACCAGAGTTATATACTCTGGGCGGGACTTGAACCCGCAACCTTTGGATTAGAAGTCCAACGCTCTATCCGATTGAGCCACCAGAGCTGAGAAAGGCTTGTTGACCTCCTGTTCATGTGAACACTGCCTTCCGTTCACATAGTTTTACCTCGTATAGGGAGAAGTTAACCAGAGTTATATACTCTGGGCGGGACTTGAACCCGCAACCTTTGGATTAGAAGTCCAACGCTCTATCCGATTGAGCCACCAGAGCTGAGAAAGGCTTGTTGACCTCCTGTTCATGTGAACACTGCCTTCCGTTCACATAGTTTTACCTCGTATAGGGAAAAGTTAACCAGATTATATACTCTGGGCGGGACTTGAACCCGCAACCTTTGGATTAGAAGTCCAACGCTCTATCCGATTGAGCCACCAGAGCTGAAAAAGGCTTGTTGACCTCCTGTTCATGTGAACACTGCCTTCCCTTCACATAGTTTTACCTCGTATAGGGAGAAGTTAACCAGAGTTATATACTCTGGGCGGGACTTGCACCCGCAACCTTTGGATTAGAAGTCCAACGCTCTATCCGATTGAGCCACCAGAGCTGAGAAAGGCTTGTTGACCTCCTGTTCATGTGAACACTGCCTTCCGTTCACATAGTTTTACCTCGTATAGGGAAAAGTTAACCAGAGTTATATACTCTGGGCGGGACTTGAACCCGCAACCTTTGGATTAGAAGTCCAACGCTCTATCCGATTGAGCCACCAGAGCTGAGAAAGGCTTGTTGACCTCCTGTTCATGTGAACACTGCCTTCCGTTCACATAGTTTTACCTCGTATAGGGAAAGTTAACCAGAGTTATATACTCTGGGCGGGACTTGAACCCGCAACCTTTGGATAGAAGTCCAACGCTCTA
>NW_003202481.1:0-1300 GCF_000006405.1 Perkinsus marinus ATCC 50983
CTCGATATGATAATTTCTAGCTTGAAACTCTTACGAGGGCAAAAAGAAAAACGAGTGCTTGGAATAAAGGATGTCTAACCAGAGTTAACGACGACTTGCTGAAATTGACGACTATTATGGTAGATGCAATAAAAACGTCCATGCTGATGATACAAACAACAAGAACGAGATCACCTTGCAACAGGCCAACGTCAATAAACCAGTATTCATCACTATGATAAGAGTAACAACATACGACTTCACAGACGTAAGAAAAATGCGGGTGATATGAGACCCTACAGAGATTCGAACCGGGCTGATGGGTACTCCAACCAACCTAGCCGCGGCGCCGCCCCTCACTATCCTATCTAAATCACATCAACTGCCATCATTAATGGTATTTGCTATGGAAAAACTACCGCAACGGCCGCGGTTCTTTCAATACTATCACTACTTCGAACGAGGCTTCACTGCGCCGTCAAACGCCGATGCTTCTACACAAAAACAAACTGACCATTAATTCCAACACTAAGCTGTCATACCTTTTTCAACCACCACAGGAGCAGTCTTCGTCACTTTCTCTTTCTTCTCGACTACTTTATCAACTGGAACCTCAGCATCCACCTTGGACACTCCCTTTTTCACATCAGCCTTCGAGGCTTCTGCCTTCACTTCGCTCTTAGTGGTTCCCTCAGCAGCTGAAGAGATTGATAAATTGACTCAAAGATGACCACCGAAATCCCCTACCATCAGCATTAGGCGTTCCACGACGAGCCTTACGGTTTCTTCTAGTCCTCTTCTTAGAAGTAATCTCAGTACCTAAGCGAGCTGCTCATATTTCATCATCACCAAAGATATTGAATTCACCTTCTTGTGGTTGTTGCTGCTGTTGTTTCTCTCGAATCGCCGCAATATCAGCTTTAGTAGCGATTGGGACGCGACTGAAAGAGAAATTACTTACTTGAATATCGGATCGAATGTGAACAATCGCGTGGATATTATACAGGTGAGATTTCAGCTTGCTCCATAGTCGCACTACCGAACAATACACAATAGTTCACACTCAATGACATGCGACGAAACATGGCCACCCTCACTTACGTGCTCCTAGGGCGTCTGCTTACAGTACTCTTGTCAATCAATCCTTTAGGATGACGAATAGTAATGACCAGGAAAGGCACAATACGAGTCGCAACAATCGTCTGAAGCGGCACAGATGTGCTGTAAAACATTCGTTAGACCACTACGACTAAGCTCACCTCATGCTCCTCGTCAACACTCACGTATTCATCACTAACATCTGAGGAACCAAGCTCAACCT
>NW_003203366.1:0-1267 GCF_000006405.1 Perkinsus marinus ATCC 50983
TTGTGGTGAACTCCACCACAAGTAGCGCTAGTTTTCCCAACCGTATTTTCCACTGGAAAATTTTCACCAGGTGGAGCCATCGTTAGGGAGACACCGTGGGGGTGCAATGGAGTGTCTGCCGCACTCTACAGTAGAGTGACTTCGAATCCATGGCGTGCAAATGCGCCGAAGGTTCTATACATCAGGGAACGCATAGTATGAACTGGGTTTTCATTTGTTGTACATCGATGCGATCCCGGCGCACATCCTTCGGGTCTGATGGGTGTGGCTAAAGCACACCAGGATGATGATGCATGGCTGATCCACGTGGAAACAGGAGCCTGCGGGTTTATGCTCCATGGAACGGTCGTACACGTACCTTGCAAGCGTACAGTAGACTCGTTAGCTGCTATAAGCCACTACTATAATTGAAGAAGTGGTGACGCAGCCAGGGCGTACAGCTTCAGACTCTGAAGTTCAGAGTGACAGAGACTGCTTGGGTGAAAACCGTATGGACATAGCATCCGCATAGAATCTGCTATAGACGTCTAAAGATCAAATTTGCGGAGCGAGCGAAGCGAGCGGCCTATGTTGCTGCGCACGAACACTCGTGTGCGTGCGTCCGTCCGTCCGTGCGTGAGCAAAAATTCCGATCCGACCAGGGCGACTCAGAAGGCAAACAGGGTATCATTCTGTCCCCCGTTGATTGCTCATCAGCGTAAAAATATAACAAAAGTGTGACTGTTCTTCGCGTAGAAGATGAGCTATTAGCTAAGTACGTTAGTGATCGCAACTCTCTACCGAACGAACCAAGTTCAACTTTTACGATGATTACTTTTCGCACATGCCTGTATTAGGAGACAGTTGTCGGCCACGTCGGCGACGCCACCCAACCCCCGACAACCTTTTTTTAGTCACCCAATTTCCAAAATATTTTCAGTAAGAGCCCGCTGAATTCTTGATGAGAAGCTCAGCGAGCTCCGCCCCTTCGCACCGAAGACCTAGTGGTGTTGCCCTATCAAGTGAGTAATATGCCCACCTCGTATTTCTACATCGCTGTTGCTGTTGCGTCCGTTAGTAAGAAACCAAACATTGGGTTATATATCTTTGCTAAGTTACTTAGCATAAGTAGGTAGGAATCCTACCGTAGGATGCGTAAGAAACACGTTTCGTGATTCGCACATTCGACATATCTGCGATACGCGCTCCGTTAGACATAATCATGTTACATGTTACATTCACGCCTTGCGCACGTATATGATTTGTGTACGTGCGCAAGGCGTGAATT
>NW_003216269.1:0-2223 GCF_000006405.1 Perkinsus marinus ATCC 50983
CTAGGCTGGATCAGGGAGATTCGAGAGCCCGCATCTCCTTCATCGTCGATGCGCAATACGGTGACACGCCTCTCTTCATGTTTCCTTGTGCGTAACCATTAGTCCCTCTTGTATTACCACTCCTGGCGGAAAATATCTTGGATCCGTACATCACGTGTCGTTGTGAGATATTGAGAAGTGAGTTGATGGCAACTTCCACAGGCGTGCGAGGTGAGGCGCGGATGGAGTTGTATTAGTTGTGCATAAGTGAGTCCTTGCACCAGATGGTGGTTGTTCGAATCGTTATGTACAACCGGATGGTGATCTTGGGTTGAGTGAATGCGAGTCTTCGTGCATCGGAGCCGTGACGGCTCGGCCGTCCCCGCTCCCCCCCAGCGCAATGTTGAGAGCCTTATCTGATTCCCTATAGCTTATGAGATACTTGGCGAGTGGCTTTTCCAGGCTAATTACCCTTGTCCGAGGGGGGTGGGGTGCGTCATACGAGCCGGTGGATTATCCAGTGTAGGCTTCGGTTGGGATTCGCTTTCCAGGTGAAACGTAGTGAAATAGCATGGTGTAAGCCTTGACCCAGGTTATGGACACAGTATGCCCACAGTGACTTACGTGGATCCAAATTACAGTCACGTCGGTTGGATAAAATCCTCGTCGTACCATGGGTCCGATTGCAATATGTGAGGACGGTGTTCCCAAGTTGTGAGTGTGACGAATCCCTGCAGCAGGATACTAAAAATAAGTTTCCGACAGCGGCAGGATTCGAACCTGCGCGGGCAGAGCCCAGTGGATTTCTAGTCCACCTCCTTAACCACTCGGACACGCTGTCTGCGACGACGCTGGGTATCCTAGGTCTTCTGATGTAACCCCTCCTGGATCGCTGTCTAATATCCTGTTTGCTAGAACGCGATATTCCAAGCGATTCGAGAATATCTCCGCTCGTTACATATCCCTGCAACAGGGATGACCACGTGCAGCTTGCACGGTACAACGACACCTGGGAGATTCGAACTCCCGCGGGCGGAGCCCAACGGCTTAGCAGGCCGCCGCCTTAACCACTCGGCCAAAGTGTCTAGTCATAAATTTCAATTTGGGTTCCCAAATTCATCCGCTTGATGGGCGTTCCACACGACTGGTGATTGGTGACGCTATCGGGCTAAAGCAAATAAATATCAAGTGATATACTCCGATTTTGTCGTAGGGTGTCACCAGCTTCCGAAATTCAAGTCTTACTCCTAGGCTGGATCAGGGAGATTCGAGAGCCCGCATCTCCTTCATCGTCGATGCGCAATACGGTGACACGCCTCTCTTCATGTTTCCTTGTGCGTAACCATTAGTCCCTCTTGTATTACCACTCCTGGCGGAAAATATCTTGGATCCGTACATCACGTGTCGTTGTGAGATATTGAGAAGTGAGTTGATGGCAACTTCCACAGGCGTGCGAGGTGAGGCGCGGATGGAGTTGTATTAGTTGTGCATAAGTGAGTCCTTGCACCAGATGGTGGTTGTTCGAATCGTTATGTACAACCGGATGGTGATCTTGGGTTGAGTGAATGCGAGTCTTCGTGCATCGGAGCCGTGACGGCTCGGCCGTCCCCGCTCCCCCCCAGCGCAATGTTGAGAGCCTTATCTGATTCCCTATAGCTTATGAGATACTTGGCGAGTGGCTTTTCCAGGCTAATTACCCTTGTCCGAGGGGGGTGGGGTGCGTCATACGAGCCGGTGGATTATCCAGTGTAGGCTTCGGTTGGGATTCGCTTTCCAGGTGAAACGTAGTGAAATAGCATGGTGTAAGCCTTGACCCAGGTTATGGACACAGTATGCCCACAGTGACTTACGTGGATCCAAATTACAGTCACGTCGGTTGGATAAAATCCTCGTCGTACCATGGGTCCGATTGCAATATGTGAGGACGGTGTTCCCAAGTTGTGAGTGTGACGAATCCCTGCAGCAGGATACTAAAAATAAGTTTCCGACAGCGGCAGGATTCGAACCTGCGCGGGCAGAGCCCAGTGGATTTCTAGTCCACCTCCTTAACCACTCGGACACGCTGTCTGCGACGACGCTGGGTATCCTAGGTCTTCTGATGTAACCCCTCCTGGATCGCTGTCTAATATCCTGTTTGCTAGAACGCGATATTCCAAGCGATTCGAGAATATCTCCGCTCGTTACATATCCCTGCAACAGGGATGACCACGTGCAGCTTGCACGGTACAACGACACCTGGGAGAT
>NW_003206101.1:0-1236 GCF_000006405.1 Perkinsus marinus ATCC 50983
GAAGATCTTTCGTGATCGTCGGCCATGGTCGTCCCTACTGGACTCTACTTACCATACTTGAGCTTTCAGCTTCTAGTCACCATCATGGCCTACATCCTCACCTCCCTCCTCTCGACGCTCCCACTCACTACCCTCGGGCTGTGGCCCAACATCTTCCGCAGTACAGGAGACATCCCCAGAGTACTCCACATCGTTGGCACTGGCTCCAACCCTCCCTGGCTCCAAGGCTACTCTGACGCCTGGCAACAGTTCTTCCCGGAGCCCGTGTACTACCACCACTACTGGGACGTCCTTGGCCCCGAGTCCACGGCCTGCTTCAAAAGGCACTTCCCGTCCTACCTGCCGCTTTACCTCAAGCAGGAGGTCTCAGTCCGTATGGCCTCATTGCGGTACTGTGCCCTTTTCGACTCGGGTGGTGTGTCCGCTGACCCTGGCATCGTGGTTCAGTCAGGCTTCCCCCACGACCTCCTCACGAACGGCAAAGTGTCCATGGTGAACCTTCCCCTGGCTGGCACTTCACAGTATGGCCTTTTCATGGCCTCCCCCAAGGCCCATCCCCTCTGGCGCCAACTCATGCCCCAGATCATGCAGTACTTCCAACAGTATTCGCCCATCGCATGCGATGGTCCGGACCCTTGCAATGTGGTCGACCCTTGCAACGAGGAACAATGTGATATGCCATCACCGCTAGTGGTCACCGCCTCGGTCCCGTGTCAAGACAGTAGCCTATGCCCAGACCAGTCCTCTGGCCACGTAGTGTACAGCCAAGTAGCATCTTCATGTGGGGGCCGCGAGCCTTGCGGGGACACGACGCCTGTTGTGGTCGCTGCTAACCCCTGTGATGGTGGAGGGCCTTGTGATGACCCCGAGCCCATGCAAGACAGTACCATGGTCAACACTGGGCCGAGCAGTCCCTCGACGAACATGGTCCATTACACTGTTGGCCGTGGCAGTAACACTGCGAGCTATGGGTCCTCTGCTTTCCAGGTGGTCTCGTTCCCAATGTCCTCCCTTCTGGAACGGGTCGGTGTCAAGTCTCGCATCAAATTCACTGACTGTTCCCGTACAGAGTATATCATGACATCATACTGCTCATCCTCGGCCGCGAGTGGTACTACTACTGCCAAGACCGTGCATGAGACGAAAAAATACCAGTCCTCTACTGCAGGGGCTCCAGTGCCACCAAATGGTTACTATTATTACCCTCCTATCGGCCCGCATCCTTACCCTATGATG
>NW_003205374.1:0-946 GCF_000006405.1 Perkinsus marinus ATCC 50983
AAGAGAGGAACCAGCCAACGAGGAACAATACCCAACATCAGGAGACGCACCACTGGTCCAGATCCTATCGTAACGGCCGATACCAGTACTGCTGCAGACCGAAGACGATGCTGTAGTTCTGCGAGACGTGGGGACTCGTATAAATCACCAATCAACACTCCCATTGCATTCAGAAAGCTTTCAGTAGCCACTGGACTGGATACGAAGTGCTCAAGGAAGACTGTCGATAAATGATCGATCAAAGCCGCCATTGGAACCATGGACAACCGGGGGGAGGATGCGACGATCAGATCGCAGATACGACCGAAAAACAAGTCGGAGTTTACCGTGCTGCTTTCCCAAACCTTAACCGACTCCAGAACGGCGCTAATTCCGGACGAAAGCCGCCCGAGGTCGCCGTTCCCGACCGAACCAATCAGAAAATTCATCACGGTTGCCGCAGGACCCTCCAAGCCGCGACAAAGGAGTACTTCCGCTGATCTCAGCAAAGCATTCAGCGTAGCGTCACCAACGCTACTCGGCTCCACTGCCTCTAGTACAGTCCTCAATAGAGCGGCGAAAGGCTCTTCTCCAATATGAGGGGAGATCATTGGGACGAAATCGTCATTCCACACACGCTTGGCGATTATCTCAGGGCAAGCCCCTGCAAAATCCTGGAGACATGCAGCAGCAAGGGAGCCCATACTGGAGCCTGTCCTGACCAATTCCAGCAGCCACTCGATGATAGAAAGAGTGCGCGGCCCAGTGGGCACAATTGGAGGAGTCGGCACCAGAAAAACTTTGCATAGGACAATACAGGCTTCCTGCAAGTCCTCCTCGCCAGACTGTAGGACGTGGAATTCAACGGCAGCTTCCAACTCGTGGATCAACGAATGGAATGTGCCGAGGTCGCACTCATCGTCCAGGCATCTGAGCCAACGGTTTCTCTCTGAATGTCGCTCAGTAT
>NW_003212916.1:0-2091 GCF_000006405.1 Perkinsus marinus ATCC 50983
TGGCGTTCTACTTCGTTTGCACACTACCTATCGACAACCCCACATTTTTCAACGTCTACCGTATTCGACATGCTCTGCGAGTTTGGTGACCTGTCTCCGTAACATTGGCTTCCACAGTGGAAGTTCCACTCTTTCCGACCCATTGTCTCGTTATGCACATTGGGGGAGTATCGCCTTCTGGCTCGGTAACAGTGGGCAGCGGCTGCTGCCCACTGCTGCCTCAGTCTGCGGAGCTCGTTTGCTTGCGTCGCTTCCCCACTGTTCTTAGCGCGAGTTAGCGAGATCGTAGTCAGAGTTTTATGGGGCACGCATGGGCACATGCCCACGTGAAACGACAAGCCAGGTCACGTGAGGAGTCCACATCACAGTTCATTGCTAGGGTTTCACGTTCTTTCGGTAACATCAGGATGCGATTGGACTTGATTGCAAGTTGATAACATCCTCGACAAACTCATCATCGAGCGCAGATGCATGTGTTGGGTTTCTCACCGGGGGTGAATGGCTTGCCCAAGAGGACGTACCAGACGGCGCCACATTTTCTGCTGTGAGAAGAACATAACTTTTGCTAACAAGTCTGTAATGTTGTTGTGAATCTCCATGTGGGTGCGGAGATAAGGTACGTGCCCGCTTCGCCCGAGTCCGACTGGCAACACTAGACATAGAGGAAAGATGGAAGTACGTACTGACGATACGAAGCAATAAGAGAGCTCAAGTAGATCGAGCATAGACCAGAAATAACGAGATTAGTTAATAGTGCACGTACATCATCAGAAGGTCAAGAAGAAGAAGATGCGCATGCGTTCTACCGGTAATATTCACGCTGATGCGCATGCGTGCATCATAGAAATAAGAGACAGCGCGATAGCATCAGCATTCTCCGCCCCTGTAGCTGGCGAGCGCATGTGCACGCCAGGGGGCGGGCGCGCGGAGCCAGCTATGTCACGTCACGTGACGCGGTCACGAGGGGGACGGGGAGATGAGACGGTTGTGTAGCTGGCGAGCGCATGTGCACGCCAGGGGGCGGGCGCGCGGAGCCAGCTATGTCACGTCACGTGACGCGGTCACGAGGGGGACGGGGAGATGAGACGGTTGTGTGTGGCTTGGAGCCCCCTAGATATCTTTACAAGTTAATCGCTCTTTACATGTCGAGTTTGTCACCTCAGAGTCCGGAGGCTACCAACAGCCCCTGTAGAATTGCGTAGAGCATCCCTCCGAGCAACCCTAGCCGCACGATCGGCTGACTGTTGAGGATCTTTTGGAGCAGGCACCGGAGGAACAGCCGGTGTCCAAACGCGACTTCTCGGCAGGAGAGGGGCTTCAGCGAACTTGTCGGCTACCTCCTCCGGATCCACATCGGTAGCACGAGTGAGATTGAAGACATACTGGACCTCATCTGCCTGGCCAGCCTTGGCACACTCAGGCCTCAGCCTGGCTATCTGAGCACGAATCTCCATAACTTTGTACAAGCGGGAGGACCACGACATAGTAAGCTTGGCAGATGGACGATATACACGGACAATATCATCGCAAACTATTGCGTCCCCCACCGGCTGACGACATCTCTTGGAGGCATCCAAGTTATCGAGTAGGCGTAACCGATGCACATCCCAAGCGCGGAGATACTCCTTGAATAACCTAGCAGCTTCAACTTGGCGAGCTTGACGCATATGCAACGCTGTGCGAGATGGGCCTGCATCAACATAGTGTCGCTCCAAGTAAGCTTTCAGCTCATCCGTCATCTCATTAGTAGGCCTCCACGTAGGGGGAGGTGAGGAACCACATAGCCGAACCAGATCACAGGGAGTGAATCGTTCCCCATCCACACTGGCAAGCGGCAAGGTGGCGTTATTACACACCCACACTGCCTGAGGAAGAAACTGAGCCCAGTCGGTATCTTCAGCATTATTGACAGCAATTAATTGGCGCAACAAAAGATGCAACAAGTGGTGACCGGGCTCCCACCAAGCCCTAATAGCTCCATAGGGAGGATGTTGAACACATACCACTCCGTATCTCTTGCAGAGCGATCGGACCTCACCCAGTCGGAGCACAATATCCGCATCACTAGCCAACGCCATCGGGAATCCAAAT
>NW_003200900.1:0-1455 GCF_000006405.1 Perkinsus marinus ATCC 50983
GGAGGAGTATATCCTCGTTACTGATCCTATAAGTGAAGTCACTTGATAACACACTGATGTTATTGTCCATGTGAAACTCACACTTGCCTTGTGTTGTTCGAACTGCTTACATTGTGTGCTAGCGTTAGTATGAATTTCAGTTTACTTAGGAAGAATATGCACATGGTCAACTACGTGTTCTGATGACAATACGGATATTCTGAGGGAGTTCTTGTCGGTTTTTATACAGCAGAAGTTCCACTATATGTAACTTTTGGTGAGGAAACGTGTGAGCTCAGCTGATGAAAGCAAGTATATACTTCAAAAATTTTCCCAGGATTGTTGCAATTCAGCTCTGTTCGTAGTTTTTCATGTCGTACCAATACAACGCCGTGAGGGTCGAGGTGCGTCACGCCCGTAATCTTCACGATACGGAAGTCTTTGGGAAGATGGACCCGTGAGGAGTCGATCGTAGTTGGTCATCGTCCTCACTTGGTATAGTAGGTACTGTGTAGTAATGCTCGGCCCAGGGAAGAAATTTAAGACCAGGGTGCTGCTACTACTACTCCCTGTTGGGAGGATGATGAAGTGATGTAGGTTCAGAAGGACGTAGGATCGAACCCTACTTGGAACGAGACGGCCATACTGCAGTACAGTATGGAGCCGGAGATGGCCTTTAAAGTGATGGATAAGGAAAGCATTAAGGATGATGATTTTGTGAGGGGGATGGTGGCATTCAGCGACTGGCACGTTCTAGAGAGGACCATGTGGAATGTACTTCGGTCTTGGCTGCAGGTAGGCTCGGCTACGGTGAGTATGGCGGCCGTCGCTTCAAGTGGTCGATGGTCTGGGGACCTCGCATTGTAAGTCGGGGGAAGTGTGGTAACATGTGTTGGCGACAATTGTGGAAATTCGGAGGGAATTTTTGTTGGTTTCTGTACGAGAATCTGTATAGGAAAATCTCAGGGTGAACCGAGTGAAACGAACATATATTGCAACACTGGTCACGGGTGTAGCCTACCGCTCCCTCTCCAACTTTCGGGTCAGCAGTTCCACCACAGGTACCGCAGTAAGAGTAAACCAGCAGGATCACTTACAGTATCGATTACTATGCTGCCTGAAGTATCGCCACCGATGATGGTAACTACCGACCAAACCGGTTCGCGTATAATCGTTCATCTTAGGGTGGTGCTCCTCCAGTAGTGACAGCGACGGTTATGGGTACCGCTCCTCCGCCTCCACCCATGATGATGCAACAGCAGCCGGTAAGACACGGTGTGTTGTTGTGAGCTTCTGATGTGCTGGTCATAGGTTCCGGGTACTATGATCGCTCCTGGAGCCCCACCAGCACCGTATGGAGGAGGATATGGGGTGAGTGGTCGAGATTAATCTGTGTGCATGTGTGTACTATTATTAAGGCTTATATAAGTGGTCGCTAAGCGTTGATAATGGTGTGGTATGAATCAGATGATATAT
>NW_003206516.1:0-1197 GCF_000006405.1 Perkinsus marinus ATCC 50983
TGGTTCTGATGACAGAGGCGATGGTGATGGTACATCTGAGTACATGTCCTAGAGTGATGACCAATAGATACGGTATCTCGCAGTGAATCGGTATCTAGCTTCGCAACGCGCGGTAAAACTATCACTGGTCTACATGTGAGTTTGACTTCACTGGCGTTAGTCTGAAACGGTTTAGTAGATGCGCCAGCGACTAAAGAATATCTTTAATAAGGATCGCCGAGGCTCTAATGGGAATGAATCTAGCACCAGCGGTGGCGGAGCAGCGTCCATACCAGTGGTGCCACTGCTCACGAGCGTTCCCTTTTCCAGGACTCCTTGCGTGAGCACAGTTGAAAATAGTGTTACGTTAGACGCTACTGGCCAGGTTCTGCAGCTCAGCGAGATGAGCCTCCCTAGTGATTGCGTAGTATCTCAACTCACTGTGTGCGGGTCTTGTGGAGACATAGCAGCTGGTAAGAATATTGGGTTTATGTTCCGTGGCGTTGACGTTGTTGACTTGTACCTATTCGCTCGGCAGTCTCAAGTTGTTGGAGGAGATGGACGGGGTATCAACGCTCGAGCATATTCTGATACCCTTAGTGGGATCGGATATTATTCGAGAGCACTACGTGTGCGGACTTTTCCTAGTCCGCACTACTGTGATCTGACTCAATGCTTTCTTCAATGACGATCATTTTACCTATCAGGTTGCATTAGTGGCGAGATCTACCTCTGGACCAGGGAATATGGCTCGGTATACACTAAGAACGCCGAGACCATACTAAAGGGTAGTAGTAGTAGTAGTGCTACTGGAGCTTGTATTCATTTACACTCATCAGGTCACGTTGACAGTATATCATGTTTGCACTGGGCAGCTAGAGGTCAGCTTATCAGCTGCTCACTCGACGCTTCGACTTGCATCTGGATGCCGAGAGAATCCAAGCGTCCCGTCTACACTCTACGTCATTTTGCACACAGTAGTTCTCCATCTAGTAAAGGGACACTGATACCCACCTATGCTAGTGAGTGATGGTGTAATCGAGCCAAGAATGCTGGCGGGATAGGTACGGCGCCAGCAGCGAAGGACTCAAACAAGAGGTTTCTAATGATAGCATGCGCGGATGGGACCATTGAGATGTACCGATGGATGCCCCCGTGACCGGATTATCGGTTTAGTTACTCTATGGCCGAGAATGCTCGGGAGCAGCCTCATCTGAG
>NW_003210662.1:0-3135 GCF_000006405.1 Perkinsus marinus ATCC 50983
CGAGGGCATTTCAAGCATAACGTCACTCAAAGACGGCTGGAACTCGAAATCAGTGATTTCTACTGCCCTAGAGGGCCTTTGCTTACTTGAGAACAAAGGCGAAAAGCAAAAAGATGGAGAAGCCAATCTGGACGAAAGTCAAGAGAGGAACGAAATGGATGAAAGTGATGTCTTACCAGTGAGCCTCATTGCATAGCTGTTAGTCGAGGAAAGTGATTCTTAAAGTTTCCGCTACCCGACCCGTCGGCATGGCCCGTAGAAATGTCTCGGAAATGGAGAACTGCACATCGGATCCTGTCCTGAATTCCCAGTGGTTAAAGGATTCCCATCTCATCTGACATCCTATGAAGCCGGAGGTCTTAAAGGGAAACGCGATTGGATAATCTACAATTCTCAATCTCGTAGTATATGTTGCTACTCCTGTTTTCTTTTCGGGGGGTCCACGTCCGCTGTTGGATTGCGTCTAGAGATGGCGTCACTGTATGGAGCAACATACGTAGGGACGTATACGGTCATGAAAAGAGTGCCGCTCACATGACGAGCTACTTGGATTGGAAGAACTTCTTGCGTGAAGAAGGGAAGCAGCCTCGCATAGACTCAGTGGTGGAGGAGGTTATCCAGCGGGAGATCGCTAAATGGGTCAAGATTTTGCGACGTCTCTTGGCAATCACTCTCTTCTCAGCTACTCGTGGTCTTGCATTTCGTGGCTCCCAAGGGCGTATTGGTAAAGCGAACAACGGGAACTTCTTGGGCTCAGTCAAACTACTATCACAGTTCGACGATTGCCTGGCAGCCCATCTCAATGAGATCAAACAAGGAACGAGTAGGGGATCGCCGCATTACTTGTCGTGGAAGATCCAAAATGAGCTTGAGGTGGTCTCGAGTAAAGTTCTCCAAGAAACTCTGGATGAGAGGAGGAAGGCTGACTTCTAAAGCTTTATTCTGGACTCGACTCCGGATCGTGCACATGTTGAGCAGACGGTCCTGATCATCCGCTATGTGTTGGAAGAGCCCACAGCTTTCTATGTGAAGGAACGGTTCGTCCGATTCGGCATCACTCACG
The DNA here is from genome assembly GCF_000006405.1 of Perkinsus marinus ATCC 50983. Taxonomy (NCBI): domain Eukaryota; phylum Perkinsozoa; order Perkinsida; family Perkinsidae; genus Perkinsus; species Perkinsus marinus. Next base: position 1,064 of record NW_003210662.1, read on the forward strand.
ACAAGTCGGCCCAAGGACTCACAGATCAGTTATTCCGCTTCTCGGAGGACTTGAAGCTCCCAGTTGAGAAGCTACGTGGACAGTCTTATAATAATGCGGCAGTGATGAGTGGTCGGCATAGCGGAGTCCGCGTGATGGTTGAGCGAACTCAAAAGCTCGCTCTATAAATATGCGCGTTTTCAGCACCTGTAACGCACAAGTGTCATATGCTTTACGTAAATCCAGGCTAAGCAGACCAACGATTTTCGACCTCTAACTCCGGTGCTAATAGACTGATGCAGGTAGGCTACTTCGTCTTCCGAAGACCACGCAACTGGCACGTATTGATCTGTTTAACCTCTCTCGCTGGAAATCTCTCAAAAGCGGTCCTATACAGTGGCATGTTCTCTACGATCCTAGCAAGGATGTAGTGGTGTACTGTACTGCATGGTGTGGGTTTTTCCCTAATAAGGACTATTCTCCCTCGCCGCCATCGATGGGGAGTACCTAGAGTTGTGAAGGCCTAACTCACCTATCATGAAAGGTTTAGACTGTTGTGCATCAAGCAAGTCGTGGTGACCGGTCGTGGCTTCGTCGGGACCTACAGAGGCCAGCTTTCTGAGTTTGTGGGCTTTCATGGTATTAGCACGCCTATTCTATTGAGACTTGGAGGCCAGAGTCTACTCCTATAGACCGCCTCAGATAAATAGGTAGAGTAGGTCGTTGCTGCCTCACGCCCCAAATAACCCTCTAATTCCACTTTTATGAGTCGGTCTCTATGCTTTTCAGGACTCTCCAAGTCTTCTTGGAGGCCTTTGTCAGGCTTTCAGTAAAAGTTATCCATGACTTTTTCTGCGCTTCCCGGAGCTCTACATGGTAATCATTCATCACTCTACGTAGGCTACGTTGTAGTTCATCAAAAGGTTTCTCCGCCTGACGTCTGCGGACTATAGCTCTCCTAATTTTATTTTTCTGAAGACGCAGAAGACTCAAACGATCATTCCAGTAAGGTTTATATATTTGTCGCCTCCCCCGTGCGATACTACGCTTAGCGGCCGTTTTGAGAGCTTTTTATTATGTAGGTAGGCCGTAGATAAAGACCAATCTACTTTCTGAAGGAGTGTATCTAACTCATGACCAAACTTTGGCCAGTCCGCCAGCTTATGATTCCACCTATTAGCCAAGGCTCCCTTACCACCCCGTCCCACGAAACTACTTGCCAACTGCATAGTTATCTTTATCGTTAAGTGATCAAACGCAGCCATTGTATTTTCCATGACATATTTGTTGCATTACGATACCATTTCCTGTGATACAGCAATAAGGTCTATGCTCGACATAGCAGGGGCTCCTTGGAAGGTAGGTGCATCATGGATCGAGTTGAGAGGCTTCAGACCAAATTCACGCAGCCATTCATAGATAAATGATCCCCGTTCATCTGCCGTGGTAGGTAAGCTCCCAGCCCATGGATGGTGAGCGTTGACGTCTCCAACCAGGATACAACCCTCCAACGGTAGGTCCGGTAAGTGAGTAATAGCGGGTTGGTGGCTTTGTGGTCGAATATAGATGTTAATCAATTTTCTTGTGATAGGGAGACCCACGATTTCTGCCCCCCAACATAGAGTATTGATAGTTGGTGTCCTGTAATGACACTCGTAGGAAGGGTCTCAGCTTTAGTGGACGTCTAGCCAGTATCACTAAGCCACCGCTGCGCCGTCCACATCGAGTTAGATCCCGCTGTGGAAGGTATTCGGCTTCGATGTGCTCCACTGAATAGTTCATAAAGTGTAGGGAATTCTGAGGACCATGAAATGTTTCCTGTGGACAAACTATATCTGGCTTAGCACGTCGTAGATACTAGAGTAATTCGAGCTTACTACCAACCAAACTATGTATGGTATAGGAGATCAGTTATAGGATTCAGCAACGGCATGGCATACGACGCGGTGGTGCTACTGGTCACCATCAACTAGTGTGGGGTGTTTGGTAGTGAATCTAGCCACTTCATGATCACCGCTCAGGGGGACGTACTAGAGTGGTAGGTTCGATCTCTACTTGGCACCGGCAGAACCCCGGCCACCCCCACGCGACGA
>NW_003210888.1:0-919 GCF_000006405.1 Perkinsus marinus ATCC 50983
ATACAACAATAACAAGTTTTCATATGCATGTGGATATTCCAACTCACCTCATTAGAGAGTTGCTCATTGGACAACCTAAGTTCAGTAGTACGTCCTCCTGGTGTGAGAAAACATGCACATGGTCAACTACAGAGTGCCCCAAATCAAATGGAGTTTCACCCGTGATATGAAAAACACAAGTGAAAAATATATTTCACGACTACCCCATAGTGTGAATATCGCGTTTTTCACCGAGTTTCACGCGACTTTACTTGAAACTGGTGAAACTCCACCAGTGAATATGGACGAAAAACAATGGAGTTTCACACGAGACATGAAAAACACCATGCATTTCACGACTACTGCATATCACCGCGAATATCGCGTTTTTCACACAGTATTATGCCACTTCGCGTAAAACGGGTGGTGAAACTAAATTGAACACGATAATGCTATTAACATAATACAATCTCGAGCACATGAAAATCATAATCATCATGAACCCAACCGAAGTCCACTATTTTTCACTCATGTATTTTGAGAAACAACAGTTTCAACATCCTAGCTTCGTAACTGACATTTCAATTCGTTACATCATCAGCCAAGATCATCTCACGTGACGGTCCTATTCTTTTTCTTATTAATGGAGGCAGCGGCCACCGCAGCTGCCGCAGCTGCCGATTTCACAGCCGCAGCAACGCCCGAATTATTCTGAAATATACAACTGGGCAACTTTTTTCCTCATATTCGGGCTTAGTTTTTTACGCAAAAAAATAATATAATATCAAATATTACGACGTCATTAAAACTGGAAAAAATTGTATCAATTTTTCGCTTTTTTCCCCTTCTTTATGCAGAGAAATAATATAACATCAAATTTTACGGAAAAAATTTGAGCGTTTTTACATTCATATTCGAATTACGCAGAACAACAATATAT
>NW_003212373.1:0-891 GCF_000006405.1 Perkinsus marinus ATCC 50983
GGCGTGGTAGTAGGAACGATCGGTGTTGTAGTAGGAGCCACAGGCGTGGTAGTAGGAGCTACAGGCGTGGTAGTAGGAGCCACAGGCGTTGTAGAAGGAACGATCGGTGTTGTAGTAGGAGCCACAGGTGTGGTAGTAGGAGCCACAGGTGTGGTAGTAGGAGCCACAGGCGTGGTAGTAGGAACAATCGGTGTTGCAGTAGGAGCCACAGGTGTTGTAGTAGGAGCCACAGGCGTGGTAGTAGGAACGATCGGAGTGCTTGTCGTGAAGCCGGTCGAAGAAGTGATCGAGGACGTCGATGATGTAGTTGGAGCGGTCGGATCGCACGTAGTTACATCACCACAGAACTGGTCACCGAATTGACAAACAGCAGGCGACTGCCACCATTTACAGTAACTCGCAGGGCCATTCAAACTTTGACAATAACGATCGCAGGTTTCCGAGTCAGTCGACGGTGGTGTGGACAAGGGCGGTACAGTAGCTCCAGGTGGAACTGAGAGAAACATTCAGGACACTAGAATGCAGCAATGGTCCTACCATCACACACGTCAGGCGAGCAAGGCTGATCCCCCGCCTGGCAGACTGGAGGAGATAACCAATACTTGCAATAGCTCGGCGACCCGTTCTGAACTAACGGACGAGGAACATCAGAAAGCAGTGAGTCTCCAAAGAGCAACCTTACTTTGACAGTAAAGATCACAACGCTGTCGAGCTTCAGGACTGTAGGTGGGAGCGTCAGTGGTAGAGACTTGAAGGCGTCTTAGTTTAGCCGCACCGGGGACCGCGAAGAGCAAGCAGCCAATGAAGGAGAGATGGAGAGTCATCGGGACCGAGAAAACACAGATGCTTACCTGAGACTATCACATAATGTGAAATACATACATATTTTCG
>NW_003213347.1:0-1021 GCF_000006405.1 Perkinsus marinus ATCC 50983
TATCGATATACGATGGCTTCCTCCTATACGTCTAGTTTCTCTGAGACGACATGCGGTTGTGTTTGGAGTGGTATTGAGGAGCTTGTCATTGCGTGATAGTAATAATAATGACCGGGGTGAGGAAGGAATCACTGAGTGATAGCCTGGAAACTATATACACAGCTGCTGGTGCTAATCCAGATGCATGGTCCGAGGAACCAATAGGGAAGCGATGTAGTATTGTGGGGGGAGGTCATCGATTAGGAATTGCAGGGATAGTTGATGAGTATACCTACGCAGCCGCATCATCAGCTCAACTCCTACACACTGAAATGCCAAGTGCTGATGTTGTATTCGCATTTCTCACAACGATAGAAATCCGTAGGTACTTTATTGCAGTTGGCTATAGACGGGGGTGATGGTTGTAATGGGAGTAGCCGTGACGTAACGGACTTACATCCAGATGAAAAGCTGTATAGCGTACAACTCCTACTAGATGCCAGAGCTGATGATCCTAATAAGGTCATAGGGAGGAGTATGCTGATCTCGGTAACATGCTCAGATGAGGCATTAGAATCATCACATGACCATCTCTCCCTCTCCTCTATCTCGCACAAAGGGGTCGAAGGGGCTACACTACTCCATGTGGCACTACGCAACCGACAAGTCATGTGAGATGCTACTCCGGGCCCAAGCTGATGTTGATGCTGAGGATGTTATGGGTCGGTCTCCTATCCATTATGCGGGGCCTGGACCGATGACAGTAGTGGAGGGTAACTGTACTATGGTACTATTTGATATGCTCAGGTTATGCACTCTCGCACTGCGTATGGCGCTGATCCTCTGCATATAGCACCACCTACGTGTGGAACTGTACTGCGTACTTCCGCGGACGGTGAGGATACACTGGTCGGTATGCATTCTATAGTAAAGGCAGCAGTCATAGTCGGCAACCTCAGATGCGATGAACTGGATAAGGGCAAAGGCTCCTTAACTTGTCATCAACTCACAGCTGGTTTTCAGCCATCGTCATTCCTGCTGC
>NW_003212410.1:0-1217 GCF_000006405.1 Perkinsus marinus ATCC 50983
AGCTCGTCTGAACGAAAGTTCCGCGAAGTGCTCCTCCAAACGCACGTCGCGTTTGCCCCAACTGTATCTCTCTAACAGAGACGACATACACACATGCAATCACCCTCCTAGTAAAATTCTCGCACCGTTTCGCCTGGCATAGTAAACACAACAGCTACTTAGTTTAGAACAGTGCAGAGTTTTCAGTCACTCAGTTGAGTGGTGTCCTTCTACGAGGGAGTTGGGTGAGACCGCGCCTGGCAGTGCATTAGCATCTGAAGGCAACGAGCTGGTGGCTTTGGTAGCTCGACTACAACGCCTCTTTGGGCTAGCCGCTACCAGCCTCCCCCGTAGGAAGGTTAAAAAAATAGTGGAAACAAACCGTGCCTACACCAAAACATTAATAAAGTGTAGTGGACAAAGACAGAAAGACTTTACATCTTAGATTCTAGCTTGATGATTCAGCCTTGTTCATAGCGTCACACAGACCAGGGGGACAGGATAGTTGTGTCAGAGGAGTGCTTCGCACTCCCCGTATTGTGGGGCTCCACTGAGACGCATTTTACGTCTGTTAATGGATTAACTCCGGACATTAATACCATTTTGAGATCGTCGACGCATTGACACCCACACTGCATGGAAATTTTCCATTGGCGAATAACCACAATCCGAGAACTCACTCCCAACGACGAGACGGACTCAACCATTATGGTTGAACCATATGGTTGACAGCCAACGGTTGACTGTCCAGGCTCCAACTTACCCAACTAGGAAAGGTTATCATGAGTGTGACGAGTGCAGTAGTGGAATAAGCATCTCCAGAAGATGGACTTGTTATCTTGACTTGAACTCTGACGAGCATGTATATTGCTGTATTACCGAGTTTAAGATGGAGCCGACTACGGCAGATTGGTCGGCTAAATTCGGACCTGCTGTAGTCTTTTACTTCCGACTAATGATCGTGATCGGGAAAAACGAATAAATCGAGCTTGGTAAAATCGAAAAAGCCAGCACATGTAAGACAAGTGCAGTCCTCTGTGGTCTTGTTTCGTCCATGCAGTCTCCAGGCCAGGCTGGCGCGCACCGTCATTGACTGGCGGGCGCCAGACATCAAATACATGGATGGCTGTGATACTCAGAACATAATACAAAGTGTTGTAGGTTATAGCAACAGACTAAACGGACATCACAGATAAAGATGGGGACGATAGTAGACAATAATTGTGTCAACCATCACA
>NW_003207158.1:0-1104 GCF_000006405.1 Perkinsus marinus ATCC 50983
CGAAACCCGAAACCCGAAACCCGAAACCCGAAACCCGAAACCCGAAACCCGAAACCCGAAACCCGAAACCCGAAACCCGAAACCCGAAACCCGAAACCCGAAACCCGAAACCCGAAACCCGAAACCCGAAACCCGAAACCCGAAACCCGAAAACCCGAAACCCGAAACCCGAACCCCGAAACCCGAAACCCCGAACCCGAACCCGAACCCGAAACCCGTCAACTTACGTTCTCTGCAAATCACAGCGAGTATCGAATGACTTTGTGGAACTTGAGCGCAGTTGGTTGGGTGATCCGGAAACAGGGTCCGAGGTAGGGAGGTAACCAAAACTTGATCCTGGTTCGCCAGATTTAGAGTCTGGAGTGCTAACTGCTAGACCATGGAACCTTCTAAACATGTGTTATATCATACAGTTATGATCCTATTACACTAGGTTCAGGAAAGGACATGATGGCCTCCTATCTCGCATGCCCTCCTTTCGCTATTATTTTACGGAGTTGTATACGATGTCAAGTATACTGACTACCTGTTCTTGTTCAGATGGCTGACCTTACCCTCCTCGCTGAGTATTCCACTCCCTGTAATGTTACCATCAACGATGCTTAATATATTCCCATTGGGTGCTGTAGCCATAGGTTGTCTTGTATTGTATCTACAACTTATAGGGGTCATCGACGTGATGCATTGTGGTTATGAAGCGGAGTAGATGACCGATCAAAACTTCTTCTTTACTGCTCAGGAAAAGCGTAGATTCTCCGCGATCGAGACTGTGCCAGAGAGTTGTCTTTTTACGAAGCCTGGTTTGGGACAGCGATCGGCACAATCGCTACCGGCACAAGGGACAGCCTGAGTCCTTCAAGCTGCCAAGCTAGTGACACGAGTCAGATTGCCTTGACAACATGGAGAAGTATGTGTTCAGCGTATCATTTTCTTACCCGAGGTCTCCGATGTATGTCGTAGAGCACTCCAGATAGCAAGCGTCGACAGAAGCTTACTATCCTGAGTGTCCTTAGTGTTCCTTGCCTGGTATCCTCCGCAGTGTCCAGATGGCACTCGTGAGTTGACATGCGCCCTGTGATACCTCGGCGGCTAGGGGTTTCACAT
>NW_003204673.1:0-1141 GCF_000006405.1 Perkinsus marinus ATCC 50983
TCATCATTATGTGGTTCTATATGCATGAAGGTAGTATTAGTAAGAGTCTCAGTACCCTTACCAATCTTTGATATTAGACGCTCTGTAACCATCCTACCTAATAATAATATGGACAACAATAATGGGAGATATAATCATCATTATCATTCTTACAAGTATCATGGAGATCCTCTTTAGACCATCCCATACGATCCATAAGAACCTTTCCCATAGGATCCTTATTCACATCAACTGTATCAAGATCGACTAGGCGTTTACCTGATAATAACAACAGGAGGAGGAGGAGGAAGAAGCATAATGATAATGATGATGATGATGATGATGATGATGATGATGATGATGATTACGTGATGATACAGATACATCAACAAGTATCTTCTCAATATCCTCAATACCAACATTAGATGCTTCTTTTAACTACCAACAATGATGATGATGATTGAGGACAACATAAATAGAGATATTAAACTAACAACAACAGCAGCAGCAATAACAATAACAGTCTTATTACATCAACAATATTCCTTTCCACTAGCAGCTTGGCAGCTCCTTTAGTCACATAGAATGCAGCATTAGGTAATACACGAATAGCATGGCTAGGATATCTACATGATCATAATAATATATATGTATTCATTATTATAAAAGTTTACTACTTAATATTAGTCTCCTCTTGAACTCCATTAGCCACCATAGGTGCTTTAGCTTCACCAGCTGCTATAAGGATACATACACAGTCAGGGTTATATGTAATAGTACCAAGACCTATAACATCATAGGGCTGCCACCAATCACAATAATGATTATGATGATACTTATTTAGTTCTTATTGTTATTACCAATAGTGATAGCACACTTAGCCTTAACAGCATCAATACCACCAAGATCAGCAGATGCAGCAGCTTGAGTTGGATAGTTAAGTTGAGCTAATCTAGTTGTACTCCTATGATCACTACCACAAACATTGAAGGCAATATGACCATCACGACCAATACCACCCAGGAAAAAACCGATACCTACAATGATATAATAACATGATCATCATCATGATGATTGTAATAGTAGTATTCTTATACTATTACCTCCTAGTGAACGAATCTTTGATTCGTAATCAAGACACCATTGATCAACCTGACGTATC
>NW_003207207.1:0-1119 GCF_000006405.1 Perkinsus marinus ATCC 50983
ATCAGATACAATCACCATGCCGGCAGTGTCAGGGCAAAGGGCAAAGTTTTAAAACGAAGCGCAGCAAAGAGATGGTAGAGGTGCATATTGAAAAGGGTATGAGACATGGTCAGCGTATACCATTCCGAGGGATGGCCGATGAGGACAGCCCCGATGTTGAGCCCGGCGACTTGGTCATTGTTTTGAAGCAGAAAGAAGATACAGGTGGCTTCACTAGAAAAGGAAATGATTTATTTATTCGTCGTAGCGTAACTTTACTGGAAGCACTAACGGGATATACGACTGTTGTAAATCACTTGGATGATCGAAAATTGATAATTCGGTCTAAACCGGGTGACATTATCAGACCGATTGATATGGCGAGTGAAAAGCATTTTTTGAAGTCTGTGAAAGGAGAGGGAATGCCCACACATAAGAACCCGTTTGTGTATGGCAACCTGTTCTTGATCTTGGACATAGTTTTCCCGGAAAGTTTATCGGAGGAAGCAATGGAGAAGTTGAAAGAAGTGTTGCCGGCGCCTAAAGATTCACCGAGAATTACCAAAAAGATGGAGGAGGAATATGAACATCACGAGTTGGTCGATATGGATCCTAGTGTGAGCGCGCGTATGGGGGCGGAGAGTGGCGGTGGTGAGGCCTATGATGAAGATGACGAGGAAGGTCACAGGGGCCCTAGTGTGGCCTGTGCACAGCAGTAGGAGGAAGATTGGGAATTTGTTGTTGCTGATACCACACCATCATGATTACTGCTACACTCTGCTATCTATTAGTAGTCTTTTTATCAATCATTATTTTGTAATTACTCGAGTTGTAGTAGTAGACCTTCGAGAAGGAGGAACGGAGCTTGGATAATTTGTAACGGTCGCGACTTCGATTCCCGGCACGTTCTTGGAACATTTAAACAGTTTTGGCCGATAAGCGACAGAGGACGGGGATGAGAGGATTTCCATATGTCCGGCAGGATACATTGGGCCTTTTCATAGGAGCAAATTGCGCCTTAAACTTAAGTAACATCTTAAGTATACCCTGAGTAATTCTAGCATTCTGTTTGACTACTCAAGTAATCACTTTGAGGCGCCATTAGGAATCTCTCTCCCTCTCTCTCGCTCTCGGCCGTTT
>NW_003199503.1:0-966 GCF_000006405.1 Perkinsus marinus ATCC 50983
ACAGCGGATAGATCTTCCCACCAGCAGCACACCCTTCAGCGAAGGCCTGATGATAGAACTCACGATGCCAGACTCCAACTCAGTAGCGATGATAAACTTACTTGCACATGGGGGGCTATCTGGGCCAACGAGAAAGTAGCCATAATGGCAGACATGAATACAGTGAGGACATCACCGCCTTGATACGGCAATCCTGTGGATGGATTCGTCACACCATCACGAATCAGAGAACCACCATACCAAAAGGTAAGAGCATATGTCCAGAATAGAACTGCCATAGTAAAGCCAATAGAAAGCCCTCGAAAAATGCCCCCGCGTATTCCAGATCTCAGTGCATCTTTAACAACGAGAGCATACTTCACCATAGAGCGCTTCTCCCCACCGAATGCAGCTACGGTCTTCACCGATCCGAGTACCTCCTCTGCTACTGCACCAGCTGCAGCGTACTGCGTCTGACCCTTCGAAGAAAGGCTTGACATAGTCTTCGCCATGAGGAAGCCGGCAATCATGATAAGCGGTAGAGAACTCATCATAACGAGGGTGATCTGCCATCCTCTGTAGAAGGCTATTATATACCCAACAACCGTCATGGCAATGTTCACACAGCACATAGATGCTTTGGAACCAATAGCATCACGAACCTTGAGGACGTCCTCAGCCATACGCGACGGGATTGCCGCAGGGGTCCTCATGTCGAACCATGCTATGTCTTGACCTATCACTGCTTGCAAATACTTTACTCTCAGACGAGATGCCTGATTCTCAGAGAAGTACGTGAAACAAGTATTGAATATAGCTCCTGTAACAAGGGCAACGCCAGCGAGGATACACATCTGCCACGTAACAGTGACGACTCTATCCATGAACCCGTCAAGGCCACCAGCAGACGCACTAGCGAAGTCGCCAAACAAGAGGGAGAACACAGGCATCAACGCGCCGTTGCACATAGCTGCGATCACACCGCAG
>NW_003206381.1:0-2554 GCF_000006405.1 Perkinsus marinus ATCC 50983
TGTGGGTATTGCCGCGGGCATAGGGCGATTTCTGTGACATTCAGTATTCGGATGAAGGGTTCGGCTGAGGACGTCTTCGTCCTTGATTATGGAAGAGATATCCATCTCACACCTTGTTTAACGCGAGGGATGTTATCTATCCTTCAGGAGGAAGCAATTGCTCTTGAGGTGAGGATGTTGCTGTGGACATGGAGTAGATAGCTCAGGTGTATGGAGAATCGGCAGCGGCAGTTGAGGCTGAGAGGTTGAGGGAGGAGGAGAGGCGAGAGAGGAATGAGAGAGCAGTCAGATGGGCCACAGAGCAAGGTCCAGCGACAACTCGATCCATCGGTTATGCGCAGCAGTTGCCTGGCGAGCCGATGCGGCAGGAGAGTGGATGGGTTATGCAGAAGTCTCCATCGGCTGCAGAGGACATGCCTACAACTTCAGAAGTTGATGCTGCGTCATCGTCCATGAAGCCAGCTGAGTTCAAGACGTCGATGATGTCTCGCTGTTGCCATGTACAATGAAAACCTCCGCATTGTGTGCATCTCACGTAGTTGTGTTTTAGCCTGTGAATAGGTGTGATACTAGAGTTTGGATTCGGGATGGCGCATGTGACCAACGGCCACTGACCATGATAAAAGGAGGACCTAATCCGAGATTCACAGGGTTGCGTAGTGACTACGCCGTGGTCACCGCGGTTAGCGTGGGCCTAGGAATGACGAGTGCACAGGATGAGTACCTGTGCTCGACGTATCTGACGGTTTCAGATTCCGTAACGGTCACCAAGGAGTGTACTGGGGCCTATTTCACAAGCCCTCATTTGTAAGGTACCTTACGGTTTTAAGTGTCCATTCAAGCTTCCCGCGTCCATAGTAGTAGTTGTACCGCACAACCACCGTACAAGCCATTTGCCCTGACCCGTACAACTTGTCAGGGCAAATGGCTTACAGTAGGACTTTTGAGAGAGCTCTATCGAAGCACTGTGTCGATTTGTTAATGCGCGTCGGTATGGGTTGAGGTGCTCCTTATTGGGGTCCACGAGATGCACCTTAAATTTAGGAGCATAAAGAGCATGAGGTGGAACTGTAGTGAAAGCGCCTCGCGTAAGGTGTAAGGCTCCTTGCTCCTAAATTCAAGGTGCACCTTAAGGAACGTTTCTTGTGAGACAGGCCCCTGAGCCTAACTGTCCTCAAATTGAGTGAGTTCGATTCAGCCTCGGTTATAATCCCTGGGTTGGTACGTCTTGTACTGGTTCTCTGGTCTACTGTGTGTCTGCTACGACTAGAGCACGTGGGTAGATACAATAGTTACTACAGCATCTCAATCTCAAATTAAGCAAATGAAGGAACAAATTAGATAAATGAAATTTGATCTTCGACGAGTGAAAGGAGTTTTTCACGGAATAAATGATCGAATCCGAAATGAAAGTTCGATTTCGTAGAACGGTCGAAAATAAGAGTCCAAGCTCGTAAATGAAATCTATGAATCTGGAAACGCAAGTTCAAATTCGTCTAACACACGACCAATTTCGACCAATTAAAGCTCCGGGATGCCGCATCCCTACGGGTCGTAGCCGGTTCTCAAGCTCACCTTAGTCCAAGACACAGCGCGGACTTGGATACTCATGCTTATATCATCTGAGTCGTCGTCATCCTCGTACGACTGTTCCAGTTGGTTGAACCTAACCTGCTTCACGAGATCTTCTTCAGGGAACATCGGATACCCCGAGAAGACAAACGGTGTAACTGGCATTCAACTTGAATGATTCAAGGGAAGATGTCCGCCCCACACGGCACTGCGCGCTTTTGATGAGCGCGAATGGAGTTCCCCGTCGCTCCGCTCAATCGCGAGTAAACCCACGTTATGAGCCCAAGTTGTCGATGATATCATTCACGGTGAAGTCCACAAGATACTGGAAGGCTCGAAACTCTACCTCAGTAACAAGCGCCAAGGGATGAGCCGTGAAGACCTGGAAGCACGTGGCAGGGCTGCCTTTCTATTGCTGCTAGCACCAACCTGTAGCCAAAAGTTGGGTATTCTCTCTAATATTCGAGCCCGGGCTCGTATAACGGCTGCTTTTGACAATCATATTCTCGTTGTACCTTGATCGAGTGGCCGAAACGATACTATGAACACTCGGGTTACTCGAATGGGCTCGCGACAACATTCCTTATTTACAGCATCCAAGGCAGTCTGCGAATCTTCCAGCTCTTCCATCAAAGAGGGCTGACGATATCGTTTTTCGTCCTGGGTCGAGCTTGTTGGATCATTGAATGCCGAGGTTCGTTTCATGCGACGGTTTATGCACACAAGCTTGGAAGGGAAGCATCGAGAGAATCTACTGTGAACTTCTAAGGGCATCTGATGACCCTGCCAAGTCGGCCAACCCTAGTGGCAGCCTAGAAATCTCCTGTATGAGCTTCTATTCTGTCGCGCCCTGAGTGGAGATCAACCAACAGAGAATTTGGTATACGCTTTTCCAGGAACACGTCAGATAAATTTTGCTCTCATCTCTGGATTTAGTGGAGTAGATAAGGACTAGAGTTGGGAGCTATGAAAGGACGAGACA
>NW_003210188.1:0-876 GCF_000006405.1 Perkinsus marinus ATCC 50983
GATCGAACCGGGGACTTTATTTGAGGCAGAGTTTGGTGAGCTATTTTAGATCTTTGCAGTGGTATGGAAAAAGTAAAAAATTAATTTTAACGACAACGACAACGACAGTGTTGGAGAAATATATATGTTTGATTTCCGCAGTTGAGTTACGGAGTTTACAAAACAAATTATAGAAGTTGTTACGCGAGAACGCAATGTGTATGTTGTTGTTCTTGTTGCAGGTTCTTCTTCGTGGTTAACTGGCGTATGTTCCCACTGCAGCTCGCCGTGACGTACTCAGTGGAATTGGATAGTCCTCTGTTCAATTCAGAGGAGGTAAGCGATGCACCCGGGTTCGATCCCTGCTGGTGGCATTTTTAAATTTTCAGCCCTACGCTGTGGCATTTCGTCGGTATATAGAAATGAGCGATTCTGATAGGAACTCCAAGTTGAAGGTCATCCCTCGAGTGTGTGAAGGGCCCTGGCTAGTTAAAAAGGTAAAGTTCAAGTCGATTTTGAGCGAAGTTAGTTTCCAGAGGAGTGGGGTCAAATCTGCACTGTCGGTGAAGATGCACTGAAATCACTGAAGGTGCACTGAAATCACCTATCGGTGATTTCCACATCACATGTGGAAATTCTGAGAGAAATTTTTTGGGAAATTCTCGTTGGTTTCTGTACACTTTCATGGGAATTTATATATAAACTCCTAAAATCAGCGGAAAAATCGTTGATGTTTCCGCGTAGTGAAATGCGGTCTTCATATCGCGGATGAAACTCTTATATAGTACTTGATGATGGTTAGCTGTAGGAGTTCGCTCAATACTATATTGTTTTTCATGATATTGGAAAAAAAGATGGAGTTTCACCCTAGTGATATGAAAACACTAGTGTAGAATA
>NW_003209677.1:0-5109 GCF_000006405.1 Perkinsus marinus ATCC 50983
TAGGGACGGTCGGGGCCTGGTTTGGAGCTTTTGTTGGGGCAGCTGCTCTGTCATTTGACTGTGTCCGTTGCGAGTGTTACCGGTCCTCTATCATTGATATTATATTCCGGCCTTTGCCAGTTGGGCTGGGGTCAGGCCACCATCGGACTTGCCGTCACTGGTGGTATGAGTGCTGCAGGAGCGGTATGCGGCGGAGTGGTGGGTGTTGCAGCCGGTACACTTAACAGCATCAATCTTAAAAGTTCCACCGCTGAAGCTCGCCGATTCTGGTTCGACTGGCTCAGCTGTGATGAGCAATATGTAGAGCAGCCTGACGCTGACTCACCGAGCTATGATCTGGACGCGTCAGCATCGGAGCGTTTTAGAGACGTTCTTTGCGAGATCGGCTGGCTCCCATAACTAATTTATTTGATACACAATCAGTAAAGAGTTTCCCTCACTTCATGGTTAGTTGTTTTCGGGGAGAGCTGTGTTGCATTGGTCGTTTCCCACTGCTTGCGAAATATACATTCAGCTTGTTGGAAATTGTGCCCTGGAAGGAGAAACTTTTATTTCAGTGCAGAATATCGTTTTTACAGCGGAAAAATATTTCCGAAATTTTCTAAAGTTTCTTCATAAATTTTCCTGCTCTGGGGTGAAGATTGGGGCGACTATGCCAGAGGTTCCCGTCCAGCATCGTAAATGGTGACACTCAGTGTTCGAATCGGAAACGTGGGACGACTATGCCAAAGTCTCAAGTCTCGTTTTGTCATGAGAGACGAATTCTTCAGCTGGATGAGTGGGGCAGCTATGCCAAAATGAGATCTTGCTGTTGCGTATGAGTACTGAATTATTCTTTTTCATCTCGACCCTGTTCGACAGTCAGCTGGGGCACCGTATAAATGCAGGGAGTGGGGCCGTTATGCCAACCATTCCTCTTCTGCTGTTCATCGCCAAACGCCTCTCACTCTGCAAGCATAAGTGGGGCGACTATGCCGCAAGGTCCTTGCACTGATGATTCATCTCAGGCCCGGATGTTAGGCATCAGATGCCGCTCGCCCATCTCCGTGATCCCGAGTTCTCCGCTGACCATTGATTCGTGGTCTGCATCGCCAATGACAGCTCCATATCTTGAGGCCTTCTATATCAGGTCGTGTCCGGTTCCTAGCTCGATAAGTCGGTTATAATCATCCTCACATCATAGAATGCGTTTCTCGTACGGGCGAGCGAACGTCAGTATCGCAGCATGCTCAGAGGAGGTTTCAAGATTTTCTCACATACCGTCGTCTAGCACTATGGGCCTATTTGCCTCTCCTCTTCTCCAACGCTGGACGCGAAGATACTTGAAGACTTAGGTAAGATTCTTCCACTCACCGGTTGAGGAGCTGTAAGTTTGTAGCATTCCCCCTTGAGGTTAGAATCCTCAAGTTTTGATCCGTATCAATCAGTGCTGGCTCCGTGTGCCTCACTCTCCCAATCGCGCAGAAATTTCATTTTAACTCTGTCTGATCCTAACAGTCTTAGATGCATGTGGGATTTGGATAGAAATTCAGTACTTCCGTTCGGATTCCCGCTTGGAGTTTTGGTTGTCATGCTGCCTCGTAGTTGTGATATCATCTTATGCCGTCCGATATCTGCTTACGTTCGGACAAATAGTGACTGGTGGGAATCATATCTGGTACATGGCGAGTTTGAAATCTGTTGTAGCTAATGCGAGGCGATTAATCTTCCCGTGATTCTTGATACACCCCTCGATTTCTCATTGATTGCACGAGTCTCGAAGATTTCAATCCAGTGTTGGTGAGACGAGGTCTCTCTGTAGTGACTGCGGGTTATTTCACTAGTTTTTCACTGTGTCTGGTACCCAGGTTCTTGCGGCCTTCAGTTAACTCGGCCAGTCCCAGTCATGTTCCCTCCGCCTTCTCTGCAGTATCCCCCTGTGATGAGCGGCTCGATACCGCCCACAGCTGTTTCTGGCTCGGAGCCTTCTGTATTCTGGCCATCATGTGAGGATTACAATTTTCAGTCTCCTACTCATAGTGTTCGCCGTCTTTTAGTGTTTCCAGCTCCATCGCTGGTCATCCCCCGTACCCCATTTACGACATACCTTCCTTCTAGGGCAGCCACTCGTGTGGAATCGGAGCAGTCTGTGACCACCGTGATCGAGAATCATGGCGCAGAATCTCAAAGAAGTGAAGAGCAAGGGACGGGATACTCGATCCGTCACTCTCACGCTAATGCCCATCACCAAGGCGGATACAGCTTGCACTTCGCTTCCACTTCCACTGTGGTTTTCGTTACATCTGTCGCGTTTAGATCGAGGACTTTCCGATCAAACCGATGCCAAGACCGAGGCCTCTAAGCCTCCGACTACATCTTCTGTGGCGGAGCCGGCAACTGAGACTGAAGCGAAGAGGATAAATGCTGCAGTGATCAATGGTATGCCCACCGCGATGTACTGATTGAAGTCAAATCGGAATTGCTCTCAGGCAGGCGCACGTCCGCCGTTCCGTCGATGAAGCCAGGGTGCAAGGAGGTCGCTCCCGAGAGGTGGTTGGAGACCCTGTCGAATTCTCCAGAGGTTCTTCACATCTTCAGGATGTCTAAGATGAATCAGGAAGTCGAAGATAACGCCGTTAATGAGCTGAATTCTGAGCTGAAAGAGCTTCTTCAAGAAGCCCGCCTTAGCGAGGAGCGATATAATTGCATCAAGCGTGAGCTAGCCTTTATCTGGGCAGAGACTCGATGCCGTTTGGCTCCACTCCTAGTTGAGATTGATACACTTCGCGACCTCAATCGCAGCAGGAGTGGCCTCATCGCTGAAGCCAAGAGGCTAGTCCATTCCTTAAGAGAGGAATTGTTGGACAAGGAGATTTCCCTCAGACAAGTGGGGTTATTTGGGAACAATGGCGGAGAGTAGAAGTAGACTCTTTTCAGCTTCAAAACGAGAAGGAGCAGCTCGAGCTGGATCTCAGACTCGTTGACGATGATGTGAGTCCTATCTCCTTTCGCTATCCGGGATTCCTCGCCACTGACTGAGTTGTAGTCTTCTCTCGGAAGAACATCCTGCATTTCCCCTGGAGATTGAGCTCGTCAGGCTCGCTTTTTCGAAGAAGAGTTGACTAGATTACAGACAAGAGTCGAGAGAGCTCAAGCAGAAGCCGACGTAGTGAGAAAGGATAATGCGTTGTTGTAAATGAGACTTGCTCAGGCAACCTTCATTCGTGAAGAGATGGCCAATCTGGAGGCTGGTGGAGGAGATGAAGATGATGATGAATATGGGGATGCTAGTGAAGAAGAAGATGAAGACGACGACGAAGACGAAAATGAAGACAAGGACAAAGAAGAAGATAATGATGATGATGATGATGACGAATATGATGAATGTGAGGAGAATAGCAGCGAGGAAGAAGAGATAGATAACTACGAGTGCGACGAAGATAACAGCAGCAGTGACCTCGCTGGAAACTCTGGAATGTGGGCTTCGACTTTTCTCCTGCGCGAGAACTGCTAAGTGCTTCAGCGCGGCCCGTAAGAATCTGGAGCAGTTCCTCGAGATGATGATGGAGTTGGAACAGCTCAAGCTTGAAGCCCAAGCTGCTGATGAATTGAACCAGCTCGCCGAGGCACGAACTCGATTGCTTTACGGCGATCGTAAACTTGCGTTCCCCTCTGGTTTCGTGTCTCCCAGTATGTTGAAGAGAAGCGTTCTCCGTCAGGCGCTGGAAAAGGACGAGTCTGTGCGATTGAATGTATTCGAGAAGAAACTTAAGCACCATAATGAGCGGCATAACGAGAACGATGGAACCAAAGATAAGTAAGTGTCTTGTTAACACGGCTCTACGGAATGCAACTGATCGTCATGACCGATTTGCAGTCGGAGGTGAGGGTGACCATTGTGCGTGTTCAGCGACCCTGTACAGGCCAAGGTCATTTGAACTCGTCATCGACGCAACGGCTGCTGTCCTCCTTGAAAAGGCTAGATATCATCGTCACTGTCAATTGGGAGGCACGTCCCCATGCATGCAGTACTATCGATCACTTTCATCATCCTCACACTTCCCGCGTTCAACTCCACAAGGTGTTGCACGGTGCAGTTCTGTGCTTGCCCCTCGACTGAGCAGTTTTCGCCGGTCCAGGTTTTTAGTGGGATTGTGAGGCGGTCGATCAGCGAAGTATGCTACGAGCTTCCCGGGGAATTTCTTATAATCGGCGTTCGGAGCGCTTCACATGCTGAGGCCCGTCCTGGATGGCTTTGATGCTAACATAACGCAATACTGTGTTTGAGTACGTTTCGGTTGGGTAGTAGTCTTTATCCTGGCGATGACTGAGAACCGGGATACAACAAACCATCCAGGAGTGGTGGGTCGAGAAATGTTATTAACCGAGTGGCTCATGGATCAGATCGAGTCCTGCCAAGACGTACGAGAGTCTGTATCCGACCCCCTGTGTGACGCTCAGCGACGGTATACGATTTTACCCGTTTCAGGTTCTCACCTACGATCCACATTCATGGCCGCTTGACCATGAAACGGACTTGCGAATTAGGCAAAAGTGAGGATCGATTCTTCAGGGAGGAATCGTATGTTGTGAACGGCAGGTTCTACACCAAAGTCTGCAATGGAGTACTCTCTCACCTCATCAAACTGGGAGTATTCCAGAAGATCAAGGAGTTGGATGCAGCACTGGCAGAGAAGACTTTCTCAAGCAACCCATCGGGTAGGACTGATTGAATTGCTGGCCGTCACCTATTTCCTTGACTTCCGTGACCCGCGATTCAAATCACACTCGATCGCCTCTGTTGCTGCTGAGGGGTGTCCAGCGGATATGATATTTTAGCGGCCACTGTGGTGCCATCCGGCGATGAAGAAACTTGGCAGCGAGAAGCGAAGCTAGCGGTCTTAAGAGAGAAGATTAGACAAATGGATGAAGCGGCAGCACAGCGGCGTGAGCGCGAGCAAGTACATGAGTAAAGTTTGATCAGTTGGAAGATCGAATGGTATCTGATTCCAGATAATAGATGAGGAGCTCCGTTCTGCTGAGGCCCAGATGGCAGCTTTGAAGGGAAAGGCAGACTCTATTGCAGCAAGGACTCGCGCTAATTGAACGAGGAGGCAGTTCATGGCTTCA
>NW_003202137.1:0-2220 GCF_000006405.1 Perkinsus marinus ATCC 50983
GGATAGTATTAGCAGGTTTGCTTGTCTCTATCTGCTGCTCGAGTCGGGCGAAGAGCTCATGGACAGCTTCCATCTCATCGTATGGATGGGCTGAATCACGTTACGGATCGTTACGGCTGCTCACTTTTACGGTTACGCCTCAAGCTCCGTACCGCAAAATTACGGCGCCGTAACGGGTCTTACGGAGATGCAGAGGACAAAACGAGGATTGATCATTCGAGTCGCCTAAATCTATTTCATGTGAATGCTCATGCGTAGATGAGGCCGGCTTGGCAGTTCCGGGCCAGCCTGGGGATGAGACGGACGGAATTTGCAAAGGAGACGAGTGGTAAATGCCAAACCTAATGCTACTCTCTCAGCGGTTCGGTTGGATCCGAGCCACGACGCATGAGTTTAACGACTATGTGAGTTATCGTGGAGTGCATTAAAGTGAATCTTTCCGCCACAATTCTGAAAAAGCAGATCAGCACCAACCGTAAAATCGTAAGGCCTTTCCGAAACCGTAAAGTGCTCACGTTACGCACGCCGTAAAAAACCGTTACGTTGCCCATCTTTATTACATCGCCTTTGATAGAAAACTATGTCTATTCTGAAGCGACAGCACATACGTCTTCCCTACAGAGTTATCATTATGCATTGACGTATCGGTGGCATCAATGACATCCCCGAGGAGTTAGCAAAGATGAACATATAATAAATAGTGTACTCTGGCAAGCCTTATTGAACGAATTACTTCGCTTCACCCACTTCAACTCGACCGCGTCATCATGTATAGGAAGAATTACATTTTTCTGGGAAACTCGGGCGAGAAGATGTCAAATTTTAGTAAATTTCTAATCTTTTTGAGTGGAAACTAAATTATACACGTTTGACATGGTAGATTGTACGAGCCATAGGTGAAACGTTTATCAACTCTATCCAGTCAACAAAAAAGGGAGGGAGAGCGCCAGTCTGGAGGTACTGCCGTAGACTGTTGCCGTCTAACTCTACCGATCGAGGGAGAGCTCAGCACCTCTGGAGGATGTCGTGGAGCGGGCTACTACATCCCGTCACCATCGAGCGCAAATGACCAGTTTGCTCATCCTCAGACTGATCAACTCGGATACGACCATTCCCAAGTCTTATGATCGCCATTCAGTGGGCATCGCCAACCCCAAACCGCAGGGTGTCGACAGCACAGTCCAGGTTCCCTCCATCCTATTGCAATCCGGTCCGAAGACGATATGGTACATCTCGACTAACGATTGGCTTGAGCAGTCTGTCCTGATTCAGCCGTCCTAGTCTGATCGCATCTTTCCCAACGACGGATTACTCCTGGGTGTGGTCGGCGACTTCTCGGAATCTCTATTTCAATGTTCCTGAAACTACAAAACAGACTCAAAATCTCTAAGATCAAGACAATTAGAATTTATAAGGCGTTTAGAATTAATAAGTGGGGAGCAACGCATAAGAGGGACACATACTGAGAGTATAAGAGCATGTAATGAGAATTTGTGGAAGAAATCCGAAAATGTGAGATTTTGACGCACGATTATAGTCGAGTAGCATAAAAGTATTAATAATAATAACTAGTGAAGAATATATTTCACGACTACTGCATATCACCGCGAATATCGCCTAGTTTTTCACCGAGTATTACTACACCACTTCACGTAAAACGGGTTGTTGTGAAATTCCACTCAATAGTTTGAGCCCCTCGACACAATTACCAAATTGTGTGATAGGAATCATATTGTCCATAACCAACCTGTCGTTTGGAAACTTTTTCATTGCAAAAGTATATCATAAATATTGTTTATATTCAAGTCCAATTATATCATCACTATTAAGAGCTTTATTCTCCAGTGGACACCTTTTCTAGATGATTCGCCACAGCGCATTACGAACACTCTCTGCATCAGCATTCGCCCCCTCCTCCTGCTGCCGCCCTTGCCCATTACGCCAGGGACTACGCTTCTTCTCGAGGTAGGCGTCCGAATCATATCCATATACTACTCTCGTGTTTGACGAGCTGTTGTGGTCGGCGTTTAGTAGTGACGACCTCTTTCCGTTTCGAACTATACATAAGGTTAATTTCAAATAGATATGCATGTTGAATTCACACTTAGATTCGTACGAATCTAAAATGTGGTGATGATTTTCAAAATTTTCCGATTGTTCCTACGCGCACTATTCCTATTTTATCGAGTTCACCACGGAACTACCGTCTATATAGAACTA
>NW_003200992.1:0-1485 GCF_000006405.1 Perkinsus marinus ATCC 50983
AAGCGTATCTACTTCTTCTGTTGTTGGCAGGTCTCACCGCGACATGACGAATATCGGTCTGGTAAAGGCAAAGGCAAGGGTAAAGGCAAAGGGAAGGGTAAGGGCAAAGGGAAGGGTCGAGACGTAGCACCAGATAAGGGTCACGGCAAGGGATGGAGCCACGGAGCGAAACGCTCCTGGCACACGGAGGAGCACATGGAGAGCTTCAAGGCTCGTAAGACAGCGGAGGTAATTGGGCGGAATGACGGAGGGTTGTTGATGGTAAATGTTGTACTCAATGGATATAATCTTCTGAAGATTGTTAGACTGAAAAATGGTAGTATAGCGAACAGTAGTCGTAAGTGGCAGTGAATGAGTCGCAAGGGACAGCCCGTACTACTGCGACAGCTTAAGCTCATTTTAGGGAGGACGTTCGAAAGTGTGTGACATGGGGATCGGTAGTTCCGGGATGAACTCCTTGATTTCCACACCTTTGCGGTCTGACGATCACTTGCTGTTTTCAGGACTCGAAGACGTTTGATGAGGAAGGAGGAGCGCCAGTCCAAGTCAATTCGAAGAATGAACCGGTAAGAGATGGGTCTCCAATGTGGAGTAGAAAATGACGGCCTCAATAGAATTGAATCCGCTACAGAAATGAGCCCAGTCGACGAGTCACGATTTCAGTCCTTCCCGGAAATTCTTGATCGCAATGTGCATCATCCTGGCATCAACTGTATAGTAGATGAAGTCGCCGGACTCTTGTCTCTATCAGAAAAATAACTGAGTCATTGTACTGAAATAAGCTCAGGGCTCATTTGCATAGGCGTCTTCTTCGGCGTTGTTTTGAGTATCGCTTGCTGTCTTAGATATCCGCATTGAAGCAACTTGAAGCGCCATCGAATCATCCGTCCTGGGCTGCGAAGGCTGCTCCCTCACAGAGAGGCACTCTAACCAAGTTCGAAGGTGCTAGGACGACCTTCGACGACTCGGACAGTGATTGAGCGCCTTTCCCTACCAACGTTAGAAAAGTATAGTTAGTGTTTCCAGTTAACTTGGAACTGTTTTGTGAGTCGAAGAGTTAGAAGGCTCAGCAACGGTAATGATTCCCGTAGGTCTGACCAACTGCATTCTCATCGCCCATCTTCGTGAATGACACTGAGCCATGGAAATCAAAAGTTTCGATGAGGGGTGTTTGCACGGTACATTCACTAAGAAACTACAGTCGGTGGGTCCATATGAGTTCGGTGTTGGAATTGGTCGATCGAAGGCGCGTCTATACAATACACTCCTTCCCTGCCAAATCGAGAACTATCCTGATGGAACTATCCTATCGTGATGCTTCACTACATACTAAAAATGCATCGTGATGACACCGTCCATGACCTGCATGAAAGAAACTCGTGCGATGTGAAAGCCGAACGACTGTATCGACGCAACTCTTTCGATCAATACTCATCCACTCGTTATCAAGATAGCATGCGATACCGCGGCATAATCTCGAAATAT
>NW_003200845.1:0-1165 GCF_000006405.1 Perkinsus marinus ATCC 50983
ATCTACATATGGCTACAGTCCTCAAGAGCTATTCTACGGTTTCGATGCTCTAACGCCCTTTTCAAGACGGTTTGAAGACGTCAGCAACACTATCGACGAAGACTCTGTCCGTTTCGAGGCTCGACGTCGTGATCGGGAACGACAGAGAATGGTCGACAGCACTCTCAACGTAATGGAGAAGATGCGTGCTGATGCTCTCTCGCGTATCAATCCATCAACCTACACTCGACAAGTCGCACGACGACGTCTATTCAAGGTTGGTGACTCCGTGATGAAGTGGGTCCGTAACGTCGACCCCCTTACTCCTTCATGGAGAGGCCCTCTACTGGTTCAACAAGTACTTGGCGATTCTACTTACAAGCTTTCCGACGGCACTGTTCAAGATTCCAGAAATATGCGGAAGTACTTCGGTAAAGCCCAGAATATGAATCCCATTACTATTGCACATACTCAGTAGATTTAATTCACTTTTGATATTTGTGCCAATCTTACGGGGAGGAGAGATGATAAGAGTCCATAGCCATTCAGTCTTATGGCGTGCGCTCCCTGTAGCGCAATACTCGCTCTCGCCCGACCGTTTCAAATATTGTCCGTTCAAACCATTGTTCGGATCCCGTGGATCTATCTGATCTGTCTGCACTCAATCTCCACTAACTATTGAATCCTTATGTCCGGTTCTGCATCGAGTTCTAGTCCTCCGGAAGCCTTCGACCAGCACTTCCTTAACAGTGCCAATAATCGATTAGAATGGCGGGCGCTTTTTACGTCAGCGCAACTTTTATTGCGATCTTTTACAACGCTCGAACATCTCCTCAACAGTAAAATGGATGATACGAGCGAATCAACCGCTGTGACGGATCAGCCTACTCCTCACAGTAAGAGCGATCCCGATACTGGCACTGACCAGACAGAGGGAGACGCTAAGCCCAAGTTGGGCCTACCCGAGAGACAATCTGACGATCAACCGGATCCTCCCAAGGGCGGCTTCGACCCCCAAGGGGCGATGAACAAGCCTACTTACGCCGCCTGGACTCCAAACCAATACTACTATGAGCATCCATATCCTTACAATATGGAGAACATGAACGGGTTCGACGGTGGCATGCCCTATGCTCGTGAAGACGGAAGCCACGACTTCCCTGGGAGAGCCCCTCAAGTCAGCGAG
>NW_003207904.1:0-1563 GCF_000006405.1 Perkinsus marinus ATCC 50983
CTTGATCACGGGTGGCAAATTTGTACGAAAATAATGACAAACACGTTCCACATCGGCATGTGAAAGTGTTTTCCATATAGATGTTCTCATTCGTTGCTAAGACTCGCAAGAGCAACGAATCTAGCAAAGATTAGATGAGATTCGCTCAGCAAAGATTGCTAAGAGTTGCTGTTGCTATTTGCGTTCAGATTCGCAGGTCGGTGATATCCTTACGAGTTCCCGCCCAACGAGCAGTGAGGAGTGCAAGTCTCGGCCCCCTACGTAGCCTGCAAGATCACAGTCATCGCCGTAGCAGGTATTCGCCTTGTATCGGTGGCTTCATAACGAGAGTATTTATTCAGATCTATGGTGGAGGAGTTCACGGTTGTTAACCCCGAGGTGCCTGAAACGGAGGTGTCGTTGGAGCTCACACCAACAGCAACGACTGAATCTATTGAAGAAACTGAAGTCACACCTGAGCCGCCACAAGCCTCGGGGGAAGATGACGATGTTTTACTCGGTTATCTACAAGCTAGGACTGAGTCGAAACGTGTATCGTCTACAGTTGGCAAGCCCCCGTTGAGCCGTAGCAGTAGTTCGCCAACTCTAGCGACTGCTATCAGGAACGTTAGGCGATCTATGGCAAGTGTGAGCGACTCTCTGGAAAAGGAAACGACAATTTCACCGGACAAATCACCAGAGCGAGGAAGTTTGAATTCAATGTGTGGTTTTGGCTCGCCAGTTCGTCATTTTTCTATCGATAAAGTAACGGAGGAAACAACTATGGAGGTCCCTGTGGTTGAACATTTGCAAAGTGTGGTCATTTGTGCGGAAGATCTTGAGCCTTGCGAAGTGCCATTGGAAAATGGTCTCGTTGTAAGAGTTGGTTACCCTGAGCGAGGCTGGGTCAGCGTGTTTACTGCGACGACTGCTGAAGCTGCTGTTAAAATTCGACCGTCTGGAGTGGGCTTGCAATGTGAGGGGAAAGACTACCGCTTAAGTGAGCTAGACGAGAACAGCCAGTTGTGGTTGTTGTACCAAACAGCGAGAGAAGTTGTAGATCGATTACGTGAAACCACTTGTCGAATACGAGGGAGCGACCAAGAGTCGTTCATAATGGCGGATGATATCTCGGTGACTTCAAGGACTTTTGGTATAGTCTTTCACGCACAGCAACGGCCGTGGAAAGGCAATGTGTCGGTTAAAGAAGTCAGAGTGGTAGCTGAGGAAAGCCGGTGGAAACTCCTCTGTAACGGTCTGGACCTGCCAGCGATCACAGTACCTGTTTCGGTCATCGATGAGAGATCAAGGGGAGTAATGGAAGCCCTGTTGAAGCGTGACTTAGCAGCTTCCTCTACGGTTGATGTTACCTCGGTCGTGACTCTGATGATTTCGGTGTGGCCCACGGTGGTTGCAAGGAGGAGTGAACTGATTGACAGAGACTTTGATATGATGGCGAGAGCGCACAGCGAATATTTGATGAAGATGCGTGCAAGTGCGGTTCCCAAGGATATAGTTGACAAACTCGGTGGTGTATCGTCGTCGTCGTCTTCGACGGCGGTTGTGGTGGCTGCAAGTGGTGGT
>NW_003205668.1:0-1122 GCF_000006405.1 Perkinsus marinus ATCC 50983
CACGGTAGCTTTCGAAAAATATGGCGAGTCTGATCCGTCATGGGTATCTGAGCACCATACGCGAAGACAGACATAGACGCTGAGGTGGATAAGACATTGATATGCCCCACGTCGTATACGATGTGAACTTGAGCAGGCGCTACAGAAAGGGCAAATCCTCCATGTCGAGGGTAGAACGCATTGAGAAAGTACCTCCTGTAACCTAGAACATATCGAGTTTCTTGCGACACTACTCTCTCAGTGTGGGAGCCTCATACTGGGCAGATGTAATTCCTACCTCGCTCGCCCTGTGGTTGGGAGTCATGCCATTGGCCCTTGGGATAAGGAGGCACACTCCAAGGGAAACAAATATATTGATGTGGTTCCTGATGGTCATTCTAATGAGATAAAACTTGAACAGAAAGACAACTACGCTACACAAGCATAACTCTACGAAGAGTCGAAGGAAGCTAATGAACTTCATATAAGATAGGACGATGGCTCCTACGAGCCGACTTCGCGATACGAAATTTGCATCCGACGAGCGACAAATCGAGGTGCTCATCACGATTCCATAGCTCCGACTGTTCAGCGACTAAATTCAAGTCAGAGAGCGTAGAAATCATGAGAATCAGTAATCTCAGGGACTCAGGTTGGTCTGTATGTTGAATGATCCAAATTGACCAGGATGATTCATTCAACATATAGATCGAGCAAATACAGCTCCGGATGCTATGTATATCAGTGAGCTCCAAGCCGAGTGAACTCAATGGAAGAGGGATGTATGAAAATTTCATCTTCTCTGACAGTTGAGTGCAGGAGAATTTTCAGTTCAAACGACACATGCTTGTAGCTGGGCAACACGAAATATTGAGAGGGCGATTCGCGTACACAAGGACGTCACGCTCTTCACCTAGCTTCACCAGCTCCCACAGCTCCTCGTAGATTCCATATAGACCTTGGTATGCATGAAACTGCAGAGGTGCACTCTGTGAGACAATCACGAGTAGAAACTCCTACCGGATATCCACATGTATACAGATCGTTCTTCAACTTGCTGAGCTCAGATGTTTGAAAACCTGCACGGGTCTACGCCTCAGAACATACCACGAAGCTTTCACGGGACTGAAGGTGCATCCACAA
>NW_003214677.1:0-1082 GCF_000006405.1 Perkinsus marinus ATCC 50983
ACATCAGAGATGTGGTCGAAGTCAGTAATCCTCTTATTTCAAGGCATGCTACTTGCAGAGGGGAGATAATCTCTGAGCCACAACGGAGAGCGCCCCTAGTTTTCCTTCGGTGTGGCTTTCCTTCTCCTGAATTGGAATATCTTGTAATTATTTTCAAGTCCCAAACCGTTCCAAATTGGAACGGTTGCGGTTCATGGGTGGTATCATAGGGATGTGGGGTACTCGTGAATCACACAACATCATCATGTGCTCGAACAGTCACAGTGTCTACTTCTGTGACAGAAGTTCTGTCTTCAACAATGTTAAGACTTCCTTCAACGAATGAGCCATATGAAGCAACATACTAAACGCTGATGGATGCGGCACTTCCCCGATACTCACAAAAAACATCGAAAAAACTAAAACAAACGGCAGGAAATCACCTTCCCGCACACTGTTTCTTGGGCTTTCGGGGAGTGCATTGAGGATTTTTTATCAAAGCTATTTAATTACTGAAATCCGCCTACCATTCATCGGCCACTTCACGAAAGGAAACCCCACCACCTTGTCCACAACCCTGTCAACACGTGATGAACACCAAACCCCATCGCATCGAGAGAATTGCCATAAGGTCAACACAATATCAATAGGAGAATAAGGGCACCCACTTTATAGAGGCCCCCTCCGCGACCAATGCAGTGCTTTATTCAAGCACTGCCGTTACTGTTAGGAAGGCATCTGGTAAGCTTCTGGTCAGCTTCCCATGAATCACCAGGGGCTACCTTCACCGGCTCTACTGCGGCTGCAGACTCGACGCAAATGTAGTCAATCAAGTTCAGTTATACACTCGAGAACAGCGAGAGGCATAATCATACCATCATTTCTCCAACTCCTGAATCTTTGCCTACTACACGAGGAGCTCAATGTTTTCAACAATTCTCAACAAAATAAACTTTCAATACCACATTGCGCACACATCACGATGAGGAGTACCCTCGAATGAGTATGATACTACTAGCCCCTGAGTAAACCTACCTCTTGAAGTCCCCGCGGGCATATCGCCCAACGAGTCGCTGCCAATATTCCACACAACAGTGTCCGGG
>NW_003212961.1:0-815 GCF_000006405.1 Perkinsus marinus ATCC 50983
TTGAGACCCAGAGCTTTTCAGAGCGAGGTAGTACAAGATCAAAACCTTCTGATCGATATTGCGCCATCGCACCTCGAAGAAACCGTTCAACCCATTTTTGTGTCCTCTGGTTTGGCAGAGCGATGCATCACCTCGGCTATGAATCGTGAAGCACTCATCGACAGTTTGGCCGAGTGGTCCAAGGCGCTGGCTTTAGGCGTCAGTCCGTAAGGGCGTGGGTTCGAACCCCACAGCTGTCAGTCTATATACCTGACTGGGGTTATATTAAGAACCGAGACCTTTTCAGAAGCGAGGTAGTGCAGGATCAACACCTTCTGATCGATATTGCGCCATCGCAACTCCTAGAAACCGTTCAACCCATTTTTGTCTCCTCTGGTTTGGCAGAGCGATGCGTCACCTCGGCTATGAATCTTGAAGCACTCATCGACAGTTTGGCCGAGTGGTCTAAGGCGCTGGCTTAAGGCGCCAGTCCGAAAGGGCGTGGGTTCGAACCCCACAGCTGTCAGTCTATATACCTGACTGGTCTTATATTAAGAACCCAGACCCTTTCAGAAGCAAGGTAGTGCAAGACCAAAACCTTTTGATCGATATTGTGACATCGCACCTCGCAGAATCCGTTCAATCCATTTTTTGTGTCCTCTGGTTTGGCAGAGCGATGCATCACCTTGGCTATGAATCCTGAAGCACTCATCGACAGTTTGGCCGAGTGGTCCAAGGCGCTGGCTTTAGGCGTCAGTCCGAAAGGGCGTGGGTTCGAACCCCACAGCTGTCAGTCTATATACCTGACTGGTCTTATATTGAGAACCGAGACCCTT
>NW_003200485.1:0-961 GCF_000006405.1 Perkinsus marinus ATCC 50983
AAGTGGCGCTGAAGTTTAGTAGCTAGAGCAAACCACCGTAGTTCACAGGATAGCAGACTATATATCGATTTGATATCGCTTAATGCTACATGCTTGCGACTCGCAAGTTGCGAGTCGATGGCTTAAATTCTATATCAGACTCATCAACTCAAAACAGTTAGGTAAGAAACTAAGTTAATAACTTATTTGAACCTATCGGATGGGTTCATCCTACCCGATGTGCTCGAGGAATTCTCTCTGAGACTTCTTTACCATGATCCGTCCATACCTTCTCGGCTCTGAATCAGAGTCTCTGATATATGTGTCGTGCCTCTGCAGCGGGTTGGAACTTTTGACCGGCCAGCCCGCTCAGGTGACTGTAGGAAACTTCGCTAATATAACATCGGCCACCCGACGGCATTGACCTAGTGAAAAGGAATTACTCCGCAGACGTAAGCGCACAAGACAGGTAGCAGGCCTTTTCAGAACACTATAAACTTAAGTGACGGAAAAGTTGGAGTTGTCCAACTATCTTACAACACATCCCAGTAAAGATGCTCTGTAGAAGGGCACAATACCATCGACATGTGGGTCAGTTAAGGAGACAGGCAATGTTGGCGCGGGGGCGCATAACTGTCCCGAATACAACACTGACCATGGCGCACGGGAGACTCGAAAGGTTCGTGCAGAAGCCGCCCCTATCGAGACCCGAGCGCACGCCCAAGCAGAGAACGAAAGACGGGTCAACGAAATAATTCTGTTGAGGACCTAGAGTCCACCAACCTCAGCGAACCTAGAGCACCCGAGATAGGGGCCCTATCATAGGGCTAAACACGTAGCCCTATCCGGGTCCACGGCACGTGATACGAGAGATGCACGCAAGTACATCGCGAGGCGAGATCACGCACGTTTACACCGAGAAACAGGGTTTGGCGGACATATACATCATCTGGTCACTAACTCATCACCTAGCCGCTAGGTC
>NW_003209742.1:0-1344 GCF_000006405.1 Perkinsus marinus ATCC 50983
CCGCAGCAAGAGCATCTCGGACTGGGTTAAGCTGCCCTTGCTCAAGATCATCGGGATGCTCGTCAGGGTCACGCCGCAGGTCTTCCCGATCATCAGGATTGGGGTCTGCACGTCGTCGTAGAATTTCGACCTTCGTGTTGAAGTCCTCGCGTTGTCGGATTCGACGCAGGCGTACACTGACCTGTTCCGCCGTCCTCTCAGAGTTGGGTAAGGCCTCGTAGAAGTATCTGTGTAACGTAGCCTCTTGCTTCTCACCTGCCACTCGGTTGGCCGGGTTTAACCAGTGGACATAAGCAGCGATGATACAATCATCTTCATGCTCTTCCCACCTGGTCCATAACCGCCGCGTAGGGCCCCTTTGTGCGGGCAACTGAACGTGACGCGGCCTATCGAGTTGACGGCCAGGGCCTTGCTGTTCGCTTGGCATCTGATTCGTCGGGCTGTCGTTGGGAATATTGTTGTACGACAAAAAAGGAGGCAAAGCTCTTATAAGAACAGATACTACACTTGATCATAGCCAAAAGGCCGAGAAGGTATGCGAAGTAGAGACGTAGAGAAGCTTTTAGGATAGTAGAAGTGTTGGAAATGTGGTAATAGAGAGCATGCGTGCCATCAGTAGTTTCTTCCTCAAATGTCCCTGATTTTGTGTCGTCAACATGCGTGGTTGTCATTGCTGCATCGGGATGCACCACGATCGCAGTCGATGGTGAGTAGTCATCCGTGGAGGACTGCTCTGGGTGAGTTGACTGGAAAGCGCGGTAATTTGGCGTCATCACGGATTTGGAATGGAAAAAATATGAGCGTCACGGGTGAAAATGATTTCTCTTCGGTGCAAACTAGATGGCTTATGTAAGTGGATTGTTCGGTGGTTCCAGGAGGATTCACTCTCACGGGGATGCGCCACATAGAGAACAAAATGGTGGTGATGCCGGTCGAAAAATAATTAGGGAAGGAAGTATCTGTGATAGTCATTTTTGATAATTTGGCGTCACCAATCACCAGGAGGTAATGCCCCTGAGTGACAAGTTTTCTTCAATAAAATAGTAGATGTGACTCGACTCTGCTAGCGAAGCAATGGTGATGGGAGAGAATGGCATCTAGAGTGTCATAATCCAACCTTTAGAATACCAACGATTTCCGAAGTATCGTGGAATTGGAGATAATGGGAGTGGTGGATGCTTTTTATCTCAGGTTTGGGGTCGATGATGCCAGTTGTCGGGTCGGATTGAGTCCAATTCGGTTGCGCGCAGAGAAATCTGGGACACCCAACAGATAGTGGAGGGAGTCAGAAGTGGTATAAGGTAGGCCACCTAAAGAACGCGCTAGCAAGGGGAATAGAATCGA
>NW_003199693.1:0-1161 GCF_000006405.1 Perkinsus marinus ATCC 50983
CACTACTACGTCGACGACTACGACTAGCACGACTACGACTAGTACGACTACTACATCAACGACTACGTCTATGACTAGCACGACTACTACGTCGACGACTACGACTAGTACGACTACTACATCAACGACTACGTCTACGACTAGCACGACTACGACTAGCACGACTACTACGTCGACGACCACGACTAGCACGACTACGACTAGCACGACTACTACATCAACGACTACGTCTACGACTAGTACGACTACGACTAGCACGACTACGACTAGCACGACTACGACTAGCACGACTACTACGTCGACGACTACGACTAGCACGACTACGACTAGTACGACTACTACGTCAACGACCACGACTAGCACGACTACGACTAGTACGACTACTACGTCGACGACTACGACTAGCACGACTACGACTAGTACGACTACTACGTCAACGACTACGACTAGCACGACTACGACTAGTACGACTACTACATCAACGACTACGTCTACGACTAGTACGACTACGACTAGCACGACTACGACTAGCACGACTACGACTAGTACGACTACTACATCAACGACTACGTCTACGACTAGTACGACTACGACTAGCACGACTACGACTAGCACGACTACGACTAGCACGACTACTACGTCGACGACTACGACTAGCACGACTACGACTAGCACGACTACTACGTCGACGACTACGACTAGCACGACTACGACTAGTACGACGACTACGTCTACGACTAGTACGACTACGACTACCACGACTACTACGTCGACGACTACGACTAGCACGACTACTACGTCGACGACTACGACTAGTACGACTACTACATCAACGACTACGTCTACGACTAGTACGACTACGACTAGTACGACTACGACTAGTACGACTACTACATCAACGACTACGTCTACGACTAGTACGACTACGACTAGTACGACTACGACTAGTACGACTACTACGTCGACGACTATGACTAGCACGACTACGACTAGTACGACTACTACATCAACGACTACGTCTACGACTAGTACGACTACGACTAGCACGACTACGACTAGCACGACTACGACTAGTACGACTACTACATCAGCGACTACGTCTACGACTAGTACGACTACGACTAGCACGACTACGACTAGCACGACTACGACTAGCACGAC
>NW_003202813.1:0-1047 GCF_000006405.1 Perkinsus marinus ATCC 50983
TGCAATCGTTCGTCAGACTTGGGTATAGGGGCGAAAGACTAATCGAACCATCTAGTAGCTGGTTCCCTCCGAAGTTTCCCTCAGGATAGCTAGAGTCTTTATCAGTTTTGTCAGGTAAAGCGAATGATTAGAGGTTCCGGGGAAGTAACTTCCTCGACCTATTCTCAAACTTTAAATGGGCAAGATCCAGTAGTTACTTAATTGAACTATTGGGGTCAATGAGACGACTCTAAGTGGGCCATTTTTGGTAAGCAGAACTGGCGATGAGGGATGAACCTAACGCTCGGTTAAGGTGCTAAACTGCTCGCTCATCAGATACCACAAAGGGTGTTGGTCGATCTTAACAGCAGGACGGTGGTCATGGAAGTCGAAATCCGCTAAGGAGTGTGTAACAACTCACCTGCCGAATCGACTAGCCCCGAAAATGGATAGCGCTGAAGCGAGTGACCGATACCGGGCCATTGTTGCAAGATAATTGGCAACAATGAGTAGGAGGGCGTGGGGGTTGTGAAGAAGCTTGGACGTGAGTCTGAGTGAAACAGCTTCCAGTGCAGATCTTGGTGGTAGTAGCAAGTATTCAATAAGAGAACATTGAAGGCCGAAGTGGGGAAGGGTTCCATGTGAACAGCACTTGGACATGGGTTAGCCGATCCTGAGAGACAGGTTAAATTCCATCGGATTGGAGCTTTGGCTCTGTTTCTCGAAAGGGAAGCTGGTTAGTATTCCAGCGCCGAGACGTGGATAATATGTGGCAACACAAGTGAACTCGGACACGCCATAGGGGACCCCAGGAAGCGTTGTCTTTTCTTTTTAACAGTTCGACTTACCCTGGAATCAGATCATCTGGAGATAGGGTTTTCGAACTGGAATAGCACCTTGTCTAACAGGTGTCTGGAGTGTTCTCGCTGGCCCTTGAAATCCGAGGGATAGATTTATTCGCACTCTCGATCGTACCCATAACCGCATCAGTCTCCAAGGTTAGAAGCCTCTGGTCCGTAGACAAGTAGATAAAGGAAGTCGGCAAAATAGGTCCGTAACTTCGGGAAA
>NW_003199485.1:0-1289 GCF_000006405.1 Perkinsus marinus ATCC 50983
TTAACGTTACTCGATGTAACCACTTCTTGATGACGATGTAGTCGATCATTACTCGGTAGAGTCACTTCACGATGACCCTGCCTCGTCCCAGTGTTAGGATGTACTGGACGAATGTGTTCTCTTGTTGTCGGGAACCTTCTTATAGACACCGGTCTGGATAGATGCACATTATCCGGATAGTGCATTGATTGGAGCTGATAACCACTTGACAAAGATGTATCATACGGATAGTTTCCAGTGCCGAACTCCTGATCGGGCTGATGAATGGCGACCCCGGGGTTGTTAGTGTCGTTGTCGTTCATGTAGGGTATGTTCCTTTGTTGGCGTTGATCATGATGTAGATGAACTTGTCTTATACTCTCGATATCTGGTTGAAGGAGATGTTCTGGTACCAATTGATGACATTCTTCGTCTCTAGAACCATTGGAACCTTCGGCTCGTTGATGATGTATCGGCAAGGATAGACGATTCTTCCATAGAATATCGAGTTCAGCCTGGGATGTTGGGCAAGATACTGGAGACCGAGGATCCTTTCGCAAAGGATGTTGATCTTCTTGTTGGGGAGTTTGGTCCGATAGAGCTGACCCTTGATCCTTTCGTAAGGAGTTCAATCTCGTTAGGACAGCCCGGTTTGTAAGAGGGACCGGATAGCAGTTCCCAACATGAGGAGATTGGTCATAATACGGAACCTGATCCCTACGCAAGGGATCCGAATACCCAGCATGAAGAGAATGGTCTCGTATCAAGCCTTGATCATTGCGAAAATGATCACGTGATTCAGGTTGAACAAAATGGTCTTGCACCGATAGAGGATCTTGTAGATTTAGATCCGACATGTGAGCTCGAGGATGATGTTCTTGTACCAGTGTAGAATGATGCTGTAGCTCATTAGGGTCTCCAACTCGATTATGAGGTAGACGTTCATAGTCTTGATTCTTAGAGCCAGACGATTGGGCGGGAATACCAATCCCGGTAAAATGTGAGGGTGGGACGGTTGATGAGACGTCAGTAGTGATAGCTATGTTGGACGCATGATGGTTCCTGTGCTGTAGAGAAGAAGCAGAGGATGATCTAGGCCTTAATCGAGGAATCCTAGATGCTCTTAGCGATACTATAGGCTCACCAGACTCTTGATAGACACTGCGTGTGATAACCATCCCAGACTCAGCGCGACAAGACTAACTTAGATTCAATTAGTTACAGATATACTCAGAGCGCTGACTAGCGTTACAGCAATAATAGCCGTAATAAGACTCTAATACTCAGTCAATACTTCAAGATCGCTCCAA
>NW_003205470.1:0-952 GCF_000006405.1 Perkinsus marinus ATCC 50983
GCAAAAGTGATGGTGATATAAATGATAACATTTCTCTACTGAGTAGCTCTGTATCACCACTATAGAACCCATTACTTCCCGCTTTTTAACGAAGCGGATACACAGAACTTCCCGCAACGGCATATTGTGCGAAAGAGTCTCCCCGTGTCCCCTGGACAATGTTATGATCTGAGAAACTCCGAGGTTAACTTTGTCCAAGGGGGAGCGGGCCTTCAGTCCACCTGTCACTTGCACTGTATCCATCGTCGTTTTGCTGGAATGGTCTAGTTGGTTATGACGACTGCCTAACACGCAGTAGGTCCCGAGTTCGATTCTCGGTTCCAGTATGTTACAATCATTATAAAAAGACTCGCATTAGTTTGTATCACACACACAGAATGCAACGGAGTCGGTGAGAGACAAATATTCGTTCCATTTTTAACTTGCTGGAATGGTCTAGTTGGTTATGACGACTGCCTAACACGCAGTAGGTCCCGAGTTCGATTCTCGGTTCCAGTATGTTATCATTATCAAAATAAGAGTCACCTCACTTTATCAAACACATAAACGCAACGGTGCGTCGTCGAGAGACAAACATTAGGTGTATTGCTATCTTGCTGGAATGGTCTAGTCGGTTATGACGACTGCCTCACACGCAGTAGGTCCCGAGTTCGATTCTCGGTTCCAGTATGTGTCTTTATTATATAAAGACTCGCGTCACTGTGTATCACTGATGCGGCCACTGATGAGTTTAACTGGCGCGTCTCTCCAAACACTCATCCCACTGTTTCGTTTATACCCCGCCATATCTCTTCGCACGTGCATTTCTGCTCGCGCGCAGCTCAATTCTGTTCGGGTTTTCGGGTTTCGGGTTTTCGGGTTTCGGGTTTCGGGTTTCGGGTTTCGGGTTTCGGGTTTCGGGTTTCGGGTTTCGGGTTTCGGGTTTCGGGTTTCGGGTTTCGGGTTTCGGGTT
>NW_003201057.1:0-1057 GCF_000006405.1 Perkinsus marinus ATCC 50983
GATCGACCCCGTTTGACATGACACGGCTTCCGGCCACTACCGGAAGGATTTGTGCGTGGCTTGCAAAGCTACGCAAGGTATGGCTACAGGGAGCATAAGGCACACAGTCGTCACACATGCACGAAGGACGGGTCAGAAGGCCTTCTCCTTCACCGATTGTGAATCACTGTCAATACAGCGAAAGGTCGGGAGAATCGCAATCCGTTGCATAATTCACCACTGGTAATCTTCGGGGGTATCCTAGGCTGACGGCTATCTTGACAACCACGGCTGGTCCAAAAAATGCCGTTTAAGAAGAGCAAGAGGGTGCTATAGAGGGTAACCGACTTCGAGAGAAAATCCCCGGCCGTCAATAACTACGTCGCGCCCAGAGCTACAGTCAGTGCCAAAAATCGAGACCGAGTTTGGCCGCAGGGAACTGCATGGTGTTCGCAACTCCTTGCAGTATCAACCCGCTCAGAACAGCAATGATCGCAAAAGAGGAGGAAGGTTCGCCTTGGATCTTCATTTCCCCGCGGAGAATTTATAACACCCTATGCCTGCATCACACAGGGACCTACTTTTCCTCGAGAGTGCAATAGGAGTTGATGTCCATCGAGCAATCTACTACTAACATCTGCAGCACATGTTTGACCTCGCTGAAGTTCTCTCGAGTCACACGTTCGCATACACGATGCACCTAGGGGTAGGTAGCGACGACACTAGATCGAGGCCACGTCTACAAGGTTCTCGCTGCCTGGTAACCGTTTCAATGAGAACCCCCCGTATCGGACAAGTATCGCCGCAATTTCAGCATCCAATCTCTCAACACACACGCTGGTGAAAATTGAATGAGTCAGACTGGGTACCTGGTCACGAGGGCATCATCTACACGTCTGGATGGACATGCGACTACGAAATCTCCCGGCTGTGCTGCAGCTAAGATTTCCTTCACATCGTCAACTGAGCGGTCATCGCAAGCCCGCCGCAGAGCAAAAGAGGACATGTAGCTGGCATACACGATGGAGAGAGAGGTAGAACGATAACGACAACCAAACATCAAATAATCGTCAGAGCC
>NW_003204928.1:0-1099 GCF_000006405.1 Perkinsus marinus ATCC 50983
CATTCTCCTAACGATATTCGTATCGGGGGTCGAAGGCGATCCAAGCATAACTCTTCACTTAGACACTCCTCTGGGTTTCAATCGTGAAAGCTCCTCAACGAGTACGACTAGATGTGACAGTTTCAATGTGAAAAGCTTCATTCTGTCTTTAGGGAAAGAGTCTAGGGAGCTCATTGACTTTGTTGGGAAGAATGGATTCACTGAGTTGTCAAACACTCCGAGGATCAATGTTTTCATTGAGGGCCGGCGATCATCTGAACGTACTGCTCTAGCTGAGGAGAAACGGTCTCCGTTACGAGAACCCGAGGCATCAATTGATGTTCATGTCGAGTCCGAAGTTCCACAGAACTATCCTTCGACCTCTCTGAGGCTCCGAAATCTACTCCAGGATGAGAGACGCCTGATGAATCGTGTTGCTCAAACAGGTAGGGGTCAACACAAATTCCACATCGCCATCACCACGATTCAGGCAAAATCATCCGGGGGATGTTAGAACGTCGTGTGCTATAGTGACTGGCATGCCGAGCCGGGAAGATTTCTCATTGAGTTACCACCTCAGTTCTATTTTCTTCTATCTAGGCGATTGGCTTCTGCAGATTCCAGTTATTTTTACTCCTACAACTGAATGGTATTTGCCAACGTCTTGTGCGCTTTCCTGGTAGCAAAAGG
This sequence comes from Perkinsus marinus ATCC 50983, assembly GCF_000006405.1. NCBI lineage: Eukaryota > Perkinsozoa > Perkinsida > Perkinsidae > Perkinsus > Perkinsus marinus. The sequence goes on from NW_003204928.1 coordinate 670, forward strand.
TCATACACCGCGGATTTTACAGTGCGAAAGATGATGGAAATGCTGCGGTTTCAGATATACATAACGGTTGCGAAGGAATCAGTGGAAACATCTATCGAGAATCGCCTAGCAAGTCACTTCTTCAATGGATTATGCAAGCGAGAATATTCAGGAGAGGTACATCGAACTGCTCATCTATGTTGAGCAGTCATATTACAGTGCCCTTTGCACTGGGAAAGCAAAGGGCAAGTTTGTGTCCCACCATCGGATTATACTGGCTCATGCACCTCTTTCACCCACCCATTGAGTGTTCCCGAGAAGCAAAGACTTGCACGCGATTGCGCTATCCACTGGTACCTCACAGGACGGAAGCCCCGGTCTATAACCGTGATTCAGGCCGTGCTCGGATAGCTGCGCAAGAGATTTCTCCGGCTGTCACAAGGATGGACTT
>NW_003213125.1:0-1826 GCF_000006405.1 Perkinsus marinus ATCC 50983
CTTTAAGCTCGCACAACGAAGGATACAATTGAACACAATGGTACAGCACGTGCGCACTTGTGCCTGCGTACATGTCCTTAGTAAGGACTCCTTACACAACAACTCAACTATACAAAGCTCGCATCCCCACACTCCCCCAGGTTGCCGGTTAGCCGACAGCCTTATATATGGTGAGCTAAATGCGAGCCGATTTGTTGGACTCGAGCAAGGTGTTGACTCTATCAATAGCCCTCTTCCGCTTACGAGTCATGACACCTGACTCTCCACTGACCATAGCGTCCTGCCAGATTTTGAGCTCTTCAGAAGAGCCTCTTCTCGATCGACCGATGGTTCTTGGCTGGCTTCTCCGGCGTCTGGGATCTCCGACTGTACGCCCTTCTCCATCGTGAGTGAAGCACCTTGTCGTTTGGCAGCTCTTAGTGGAGCACGACCTCGCTTGGGTTGGTAGACTGGACACTACACGATGTCGTTGGTGTCTATCACCTTCATCGTCACTGCAGCTCCTTCACGATCGACAACCTCATGCGGCCCAGAGAAGAAAGTGCCAAACTTGTCTGTCGTAGGATTACGTCGTCACACAACTAAGCCAACTGTCACTCCTAGATCCAAGAGACAGTAAATGGTATCTTGTTGAGTCATCACGACAATGCTATCAGTTGTATGTCTTTACTTTTCCACCGAACTTGCTATCGGTGCCTGAGGCACCGATAGCAAGTTCGGTGCCGTGCCTCCGTGCAATGACATGCGTGCTGTTTCTAAGGAGAAGGGCGTCACGCCATTGATCATTGCCCCTTTTCCCCTTATGTCTCTACCACTCTGCCTGTTGATTATGGCATCTATCAACGGTAAAGACTTGAGTACTGAAGTAGTTGGGGATGATCTATTACGTACCTCTGATGGAATAAGAAGTTCCGGAGTTACACCAACATCAATGGAGTCGCGATCAACTTCTCGGAGTCGAGCCAATAGTCTTCTCGTTTCCGCCTTACGACGGTTCCACAGCAATGCGACCTTGGACAATGTCTTGACTTTATCAGAACGATAAGTCTCCTTGAGTGGGCCGAGAGTCTCTGTCAGATTATCATATAAGATACCTGTGCCCAACCATGACCGTATCTCAACACTAGCGGATGGGTCTCGTGCTAGCAACGTCCCAGATATGTCATTGGTAGGCCTCATACACATTGTGTATTACACAACCATGGACACAGCTCACTGTCGGCTCCATATGGTATATTATTAACGATGTAAGTTACTCTTCAGGAATCTCAAATCGTGAATATCATCAACGGATGATCCACGATCATTCGTCACACAACGAATGACGGCTGAGAATTCAACATGTGGTCTCTCGAGCCAACCTCTTCTGGCAGCATCGTAACCAAAGGTGTACACATGAACAATGATGGTCTCAGCCAGAAGCTTCTTGAACAGGGTGCTCCAAAATGGCAACAATTTTTCCATTGCCAACTTTTCCAGTGGAAATTTTCCTGCCATTTCCTTGAGCTCGGAAAAATAGGAAAAAAATAGGAAAAAATTGCCAAAAATGGCAAAAATTGTCGAAAAAAGTGTAAAAAATCTAGAAGCATCTTCTCATCTGTCATAATTACCACGGTGGAACTATTATTCCCGGCTGAAAAAAGCGAACATATCTTGCAGCACTGTGGCTAAGAACCACTCAACTCAAAAGAACTCAAATCCTGATTAACAAGTATGTTCATGCACAAAATTTGTGCCACAAATGCATCATCAATTGGGTTGTTCAGGGAGCTGCATATCACTTGACTCAGAATCTATCCCAATCTCTGGTGGGTCTTGGACCGCAA
>NW_003204847.1:0-1254 GCF_000006405.1 Perkinsus marinus ATCC 50983
CCTAAGGCTACTGCCATAGCACTGAGAAGGAGGCATACAAATTTCGAGGAGAGGGCAGGGGCTAACCTGTCAGTGACAGCCTTCATAAGGTTGTTCACTTCCAAGTCAGTGATGATAGCGGCAGCCTTACCGTTACCAGGAGTGTAACGACCAAGTCTTCCGTTGCCTAGTATTAATGATTGAGGAGGAAGTACACTCATTACTCCACCTCCCGTTACCTTCAGTGGGACTTGGGGTTTCCAATGAGGCTATTGCGGCATCTATCTCACATAACTTGCCTACTATAGATGCAGCTGCCGAGTCATACAGTATTGGCTGAGACGATATCAAATCCAGGAGGAAGGGTAACACGTAGGATTACTTGAACGACTTTAAGAGCTTGAATCAAGCTAGCCCGATTGAGTGGAACTGACTCCTCCAAGTCCCCTATCCTAGCTCCCTCTACGACCTTCTCAACTGCCAGAGGGTCAGCGTCGCCAGTCTGAGAGCATACCTATAATCCATAGCAGGCAGGCAGTATTACATCCTGCTTCTCCTTTGTTGTTATATCACTGGTTAAACCTCTAACGGCAGCTTCGACGTCACTACTTGTTTGCTGCCTGACTGTAGCGAAGGTTCTCAAGGCAGTAGATAATGATACTATACTAGTCCTTAAGACAGGACATGATGAAGGGAGTAGTCCCTTCAAACTACACAGTGATATAGACATGTTAAAAATAAACTACGTTCTTGTTGTCACTCAACTGCCGACTTCAAGCCAAACAATCCAACGAAGCCAATCGCGAATGCCCTACTAGCGATGTGAATGTTGGATACTTCTGCAACACAAACATGTGTGAGTGGTGGAAATTCTGTAACAATGCTTTGCACCATTATTAATGTCACTACTGCTTCTGGCTGGCCTTGGACTTCCCTCCCTTGCTCTCCTTCTTCTCTAGTTCATCCAAATACTTATGATGGCATAAAGTGAAGAGTGTGATGAGGATACCAAACAGGATTATATGGGTTAGGTTGTATTCGAAACGGTTGTGCTAAGAAGACACTGAGCATCTACGATCCTCCCCATACCACTACTACCTTGAAGGGTAGAGAGTTCTGTAAGAAGTTGCCGAAGACTCCAGTTCGAGCTCTCTCTGTAACCACTACGAACTTGTAGAAGAGGCTTAACACGTATCTAGAACAGAATGATAGATCATCCTAGCCCCTTCGTCGTGATGATGGTAATACAGTGATAGTCCCGATAAACACACGACA
>NW_003204487.1:0-1305 GCF_000006405.1 Perkinsus marinus ATCC 50983
CGGGTGAGGGACTGTCTCACGTTATACACAGTAGTCGATTTGGCAGCGCTCTCCATCAAAAGTGCTTATGTGCTATCACATATTAGGTACGGATGATTGCCCAACTCTCGAGTGCTGGGTATCTCCAGCACTAGTCCCTCTCACTAACTCTATGGCTAAGGTTGGCGGCCCGACTAACTGCGTTGAAGTCTCCACCACCCGTGTGGGGCTCCAATGGTGATGACGATACTTGGAGACTACAGGTTGGGCATGACGAAGTTATCAGGTATATTGGCGCAGGGGCTGGAAGGTATCCTACTGCTAACTCGGTGGTCAGCGATGTCCTTGAGGCAGTGGACAACTGCAATGCCGGCATTGGGTAGGTTCACTAAGTATCAGTGATGACAGCATCCATCCTTGAGTGTTAATCACGAGAGATATCTCACGTACGACTCTTGAATATTCTCTCCCCAGGCTCACTCATCACACCTTGTGATAGTTCCGTAGTAGCTAGGAGAGAGTCCCCGCACAGGGTGTACATGTCTTTGATACAACATGAGAGTCTTGTAAGCTTTTTTACCGCGCTCATTGCCATGCATTTACCTGTAGAAATAGTGTATTTTATTGATGGTCGATACAAATAGATGATTTTATATATACACCGGTCCTGGACCATCCTACCGCATCTTGGGAACATTGAGTAAAGTGTTGCATCGCTAGCAGAAGTTTAACGGGTGGTTGTACGACCGTATGCAATGATCATGAGTAGGCAGATAGGCAGAGACTTGGGGTTTGTGGGAGCGAGGCGACGTGTAGCTTCTCTAACGAGGCCGTCGAGGTTTTGTTATGAGTCAGGTTCGCCTCCCCATACGGACGTCGCCAGCTCAACTGTGAGGTTGCCAGCGATGTCCACGCCATTGCGTAGGGAGTCGATTGTCAAATTTGGCTACCGTTGTTGTCGCTGCCCTCAGTTATGCTCGAGTGGGAAACAAGAAGGCACTATTGGAGGTGTTGGAGGAGAAGGGCGTTGAAATAGAAGGTTGGTAGCGCCAATAAGGGTATAAGTGATGGTCCTTTTAGCCACGCCAGACGATGTTATCATGACTAAGAGTCCCGTGAGTCTAACACAGCTACAGCAAGCCTCGCCGATGGTGCTCATGCCTGTACTTGCCTGACTCTCCCATTGATAACCCTTGAGTGTTTCAGTTGTTATTATTGCGTTTATGCTGAGTGCGGTTGAATAACATACACAACAGTATGCCTGGGTGAAAAAGTCCGAGTAATCGGTTGATAGAGTATTAAAGATATATAGCCTAACTAGCAACG
>NW_003214925.1:0-1521 GCF_000006405.1 Perkinsus marinus ATCC 50983
TATAGTATAAGACTTATACAGAGCCGTAGAATTTCTTAGCTTCATGTACAAGTAGTCGAGTTTGGGGAACGTGAGGGAGGGATATAGGGAATCTTCGTTGAGTCTGCCCTTGGAGTCCTTCACAAGTCTGTGACACTCGCGACCCAGAAAAAAAACTCGAATATACCCCTCATCCATCTCTTTCTCTCTTGGGCCGAACTGATACTCGCATGTGTAAACTTTCTTAGGTCCAAGAGGATCTTTCTGATGGGTGAGGAGAACATCGCCATTGACTGTGAACTCTATTCTGATGATATACTCTCCATATTGTCCGGACTTATCGATGCATGGCCTGTAGACAGCTACATGACCACGAACACCCATACCGTAGATGATCAGACTGGTAATGAGATGCAGAACTCCCATGTTACAGATAGTTAACTGAGTGCCAAATTGAGTCCGAGAAGGTCACCATGATATGATTCACGACGGTTATCACAACACAACTCGAACTTGAGCCAAGATATGGCTACGGGGAGATTCTCGATACTTAACACGAACTGATTGCGCTGAGGGCTCAGTTACAAAATAGCAAAGGAGCAAATAGCAAAAAAGTGCTAATTAGCTGGAATGTATATTCCCTGCGGCTTTTGCTGTTGTGCTAGTGTGTAAGAACGCTATGGCTGATATACAGAAGAGCAAAGTAGCAAAATTCACTTTACAAATACGCAAATTTGCCGCTTTGTATAACAGAAACTGCTCGAATGAATATCGTTTGCTTGTTTATATTTCAGAAAATTGCTAGAATATATAAAAGTTGCCGCTATGTGAAGTGCTACTATGTAACAAAATTGAGCAATTTTGCTCAAAGAAGGGGCAAACCAATAAATTGCTCCTTCTACTATTGAGCAAATTGCTACTTTTCAGAGGAGCAATTTGCCGCTTTACGAATGGGCAACCCCGCAATGGAGCAAATTTTTGCTGTTCTACAATCGAAAGAAGAAATTGAAATTTGCACGCGAGAGTCGAACCTTGATGGGTTGTTGGTGATTGTGTTGAGAATTGCATTATAGTTTCGAAGTCCCTGAGTGGTGACTCTTTTGCAAAGTTCTGTGGTTCTGTCGATATAGATAAGTATAGTTGCATCACAGGGAGAATGATGGATGGATTATTGTAAGTGGGCGGAATTACTCGTACTGAGTGATCCGAGATCACTTATTTGGATCAACATGGATCACTCATCTGCAGTGCAGTGCTGTATTGCAGGCACCCCAGTGGTGCCCATGCGAGGTGTCGTGGCTTTCATACACGCATCCTGATCCCTACGTGGCCTATTGCATGCGAACCGATATGCTCTTCGGTAGTCTGAGCAAATACTGGTCACTGGAGAAAGATGCCCCTCGCGAACATCGAAGTTATCGAGGAAAGAGGCAGGCTGGCTTAGCAGTGCTAAGTTAGCACTTCGCATCTACTCGGCGCTGACAGTTCTTCCGAGGTACCAGATGTGAGGAGATAGTGCGAAAGTACTCGCCTAACAACAAT
>NW_003203939.1:0-1071 GCF_000006405.1 Perkinsus marinus ATCC 50983
GGCCTAACGGTGGAGCATATTTGCCGTCGACTGCGTCGGCGGGGCCGTCCCTCTCTGAGGCTCGGCGGTTTGGGCTATTGTCTGAAGAACCCCACTATTGAGTGGCTATAAGGTCTAGGCTAATCTCAAACACTGGCTGGCCGGCGAGACATCTCTGGTCCCTCACCGGCGGTGAGTCACCGCAGCACAGCTCGCTGCTATAAGGCGTAGTGCCAACGGTTTCTTGGGCGAGATTCGCGCAGCTGCATACACGATGAGTGCTTGGTTCATGTTACGTATGAATGAGCTGGTATAGGTGGAGATCAACGATACCAACACAGATGAGGCCAGTGGTTGGGGTTATTGTGCTTATCCCCCAGAGCAAGACGGATCAGCAAGGCAACGCAGTCTACAGGAGTCACGATTGCTCATGTGGTGGGGACTATCGGCGCGAACTTATGTCCGATGCATACTACTGTAGTGTTACTACATTCCCGATCCTTCGACGAAGGCAGGAGGTTGCCAACCTCAGGTTGGGTATGAAGGAGGCGACAACTCTCCTTGGTTGTTCACATGAGATTCTCACGGTGAGAAGCTATGAAGCAGAGATCACTTTCTGAAGTCCTCCGATCTGGTCTGCAAGGCGTTGGTGTTACAGACAACTACAAGTATTTCTGGCAGATGTCGATCCGCAGCGATCGACCGGTACACCCAAGAAGCTATGATTCAGACCTATGGGTACCTATGCGAGTCGCGCCATAGCCGCTGCAAGCAGGGGCCCGCAGTATGTGGGAATGACCGAATCGCTACACGACGGGCTGCAGCGGCAACACTACGGTGACTATTTGGATCTGTGTGGTGACGGATTTCCCGATGACTACGTTATACCCAACATGGGCGAGTCAGTGAGTTCCGAACTACTATGAGTAAATGTGGCACTGGTGACGCCGGCGACGACGACCATGACGGAAGCACGTCATCGGCTATGTGCTGGAGCCTCCAGCCTGGAGGTCCGAACAGCTGGCGGCAACCGATCCTTGCGAGACCTGGTCACTCAGTTAGAGGCAGCGCTAACGTTTATTGGTATGGCTA
>NW_003209445.1:0-900 GCF_000006405.1 Perkinsus marinus ATCC 50983
CATGGCCAAATGATGAAGTAGATGTTGTTGATCCTACCCGTCGGAGCTTCCTCCCGCTCTGAGCCCCGGAACCTCAGTCGGCGGAGGCGCCGGTGAGGTATGGGGGGGCTCTACCGAAGGGAAGGTGAACTTGCGGGGGGTAGGAGTGGTCTCCGGTGGAGGAGAGGTGGTGGTCAGGGCGAGGATATCGGCCAACTGATCTAACCACTTCATCCACTCGGGCGAGCCCTTCTTGAACGGTTTCGACCTGAGAATAAGTGCTTATACATTCAGAGGAAAATGTTGAAATCGAATCCAGCTTACCCGTTCGCAAGTTCAGGCTCATATACTGGAGGCTCCACAGTAATGGAGTCCAGGAAGCTGCTGAATGCAGCGATCACCAGAGCCGCGACGATGAGAGTGCGGAACATGTTGTCAACTTATTGACAGTACTATATTTGGACAGTGATTGGGGATGCGCTGGTCGTACGGTCGCGGATTATGGGCGGGCGAGATTGTAGATGCGCTCTACTATGTCTTTCCTGCAGAATGTCGGAAAGCACCGTCCTGAACTTCTCCATTTGAATTGATGAGATGTAGAATGCGAGAATTTCACCCGGATTCTGTCGCAAATGCAGGCATGTTTTTCTCAGCTATGTCGTCAGAAAGCGCAATCGTACAGTAACGTATCTTTGTCAAGACATGATTCACATGATACTTTCCATTCTGATCAAACACATGTTGTGCAGCAGTAGGCTGGGGTTCTCTGGGATTATCATGGCTATGAGTTCATTACTCACTGTGTTGCTTCAGTTTTGGGCATATTGTTTTTCGATTGAGCGGTTCAATTTGAACCGCAAGAGCTACGCCGTGGCGAGGCACCATCATTGCTGTCATAGGATCGGAAATGGCAGAAGAGTC
>NW_003205541.1:0-955 GCF_000006405.1 Perkinsus marinus ATCC 50983
CACGACAATAGTTCACCTTCGTTCATTTGCCTAACTCTGACGTAGTATATACAAGGCATCATAGCAACCATAAACACCATCGTCACCGAGCCCACTAAATCAAGGAGACTGACAAGTTGGGAACCGATACTGCAATGATCGCCGTAAAGACGATGCATCCTAGACGGACTAGAAAACGGCGTAATGCAGCCGGTCGTGAATTGTCATCAACAGGAATGTGAAACACATATTCTGCTGATGATACTATCGGCAACAGGAGTACCTGCATATAAACACATATATGATAGCCCTGAACAATTGCTCGTCACTCACCACGTAGTGAGGGATGGCTGTAAGCAATATCGCAATTATCGTTATATAAGCCCAAACACCAGAGACTGCGTCACCAGGGGGAACGATCAAATCCAATATCGGTCGTTCTAGCAGCGCTCTACCGTAACCGTAATAGCCGCAAATTCCTATTGCGACGTAACTGAGCAGCGAACGCATGCTTGCACGATACCGTGTCGAGCAATGGAGTTTCACAACAACCCGTTTTACGTGAAGTGGCGTAATACTCTAGGTGATATTCGCGGCATGCAGTAGTCGCGAAATATATTTTTCACTAGTGTTCTTCATATCACTAGGTTGAAACTTCAATGTTGCCAAACATATGTTCGCTTCCCGCTCAGCCGAGCTCAGAAGTTCACTGAATGACCATACGAATTGAGGTTGAAGCGATCAAAAACCAACTCGAGATTTTCCAAAAATTTTCACCGACACATGCACAAGACTTTGTAGATATTTTCCCATACTGATATTGGATCTCATCAAATTACAACTTAACATTCAAATACTGCGCGACGCGACACGCACATGAGCACAAATCTACAAATACGAAGCCGTATATAAACATGGTAAAACACGTAACTCTTCATACAAGCAGTGTTGAAGTAGGAATACATGTTCGCTTTCC
>NW_003200587.1:0-2150 GCF_000006405.1 Perkinsus marinus ATCC 50983
GTTGATGCAGATAAGCTCCCGAGGTAGTGTTGGATGGTAAGAGTCATAGAGAGGGGATGATGATTTTCAGTGGAGTTCGGCCAGATTTGGTATCACGAGATCCCTCTACGTTGGGGGCTGGACAGCCTGTGGTAATGGTGGTGCGCTGTAGTGAACTGCAGAGTAGCTCCAAGTGGCCAGCGGGGTAGCGGTAGGGGGACGGGGGTGAATCGATTGATGATTACGACTTGGTTGAGAAGATACAGACACTATATTTGTATGTATATTGGGCGAGGGTTATTATTTATGTAGGGTCAATATATTTATTGAGAAGACACTATATTTTCGTATGATTTCGTTGATTACGATGGTCCGTTGAGATTCCCGGTATTTGCTTGCTGCGTTTGATACGGAAAAATGTAATGGGAAGGTCGCTGATGAGTTTCTCGATTTGCAATGGTAGAGAAGTTTGAAATTACGCAAATTTCACAGGGTTCGTATGTACGTAGTTGTCCATGTGTTAGATTGACTCTACGTTTTCCGCGATGTGTCACCGCTGTTAGAAAGGATAAAACGGCGGAGGAAGTGGACACGCTGAGTGAAATTCAAGAAGTAGTGATGGAGAGGAGGAGTGGTCGGGGTCAAGGCTGATTTAGTTCTATCGTCGACAACAGGCTAAGGCGAGCGAGAGCTCATCACCGTCTGTTGGTGATGGATACAGTAGTGATGATGGTGTTGTTGAGGAGAAGAGGAAAAGGAGGAGGAGGAAAGAAAAATTAGGTACTTGTAACTACTACGACCAAGTTTTGTCGTTATGTAGTGAGCCTGGTTAGAAGTTGATGCCCATGTTCCTCTTGTGGAGGATGATGACGATGAGAATAAGGCCACTCCTGTGGGCGGTGGGTTGAAGGCAGTCAGCAGCAGCAGCACCTCGACGTCGTCGTCGTCGTTGCTAAGAGGAGTCAATGTGATGGTATTGAACGGCGAGCGGAGAAATACTACTTCTATTACTTCGGCAACACCACAGAGTTGTTATACTCGAGCTGATATCAAGGCTCTGGTCCTCGAAAAAGGTGGCGTGGTGAGAGAGTCCCTTGCCCCTAGTAGGGGGAAGGGACGGGGGAGGTCACTATTGTTGTCATCGTCGGTGGAGGAGGAGGATGATGATGAAGGCGCTCTTTGGGTGGTCCTCGCGGCTACGCTGGATTTGAGGGTCAAGAATTTGGTTAAAGTAGAAGACGTTGACGTGCTGCATTACAGGTAATAGGATGGAGAATTGCATATTGAGATTTGTCACGCGCCACGAAATTCAAACTGTGGTGTACCTGGTGTATTGGTGACCGTTGGGTAGTGTGGGGGAAATACGCACGAGGTCATTTACAAGTGCTGGTGATGGCAATATGAAGGTTCGGGAAATCCTACCCCAGACCGTATATAGATTTCCATAAGAAAGCTGAGGAAAGCAAACCCATGCTGCTCTACTGATGTTGTTATTCTGCAGGTGGTTGCTTGCATCTATCGAAGTTGGGCGCCTCTTACTACCACCCCCGAAAGAATATTTCCTGGCTATGTCGAGGACTACGGAGGAGACTTTCAAGACGGATTTTGATAAGTATAGGGGAGGAGGGATGTTGACGGTGGATAGGGTGAAAATGGACAGGTATGGCGATGCATACTTCACAACGACTCACTCGAGGGGACGGCAAGAGATGGAGGAGCTCCTGATGAGAGCAGGGAGTGGTGAAAATGTTTTGCACACTTTCTGAATTGTCCCGATTGTGTTATATGATGGGGACCTTTATTGGAGACAGTTTTGTATCGATTTCTGCCATGCCGAGGTCGGCGTCGTCGCCGAGTAGTCCTTCCGGTGGTGGGGAGGGAGGATTCTCGGTGGTGCTGAGATCCTACCTCAATGGGTTGACGACTCTGAAGAGGACGGGGAGTGGTAATAAGTAAGTCTCGGGGCAACCGGTTTTTGTGATAATGTGCTGCAAACGGATACCCGAGAGAATTTCGTATAGATCCAGAATCTGTGATTGTATAAGGTAGAATGTGTATTTTTTCGGGAGAATTATGGGAAATATTTTTCTGGATTTTCTCGTAGGTTTGAGGAGCTCTTGAGGGCTCTACCATCGGATGCGCGGAAGGCTATCGAGGAGTTGGTGGAACGA
>NW_003211605.1:0-2144 GCF_000006405.1 Perkinsus marinus ATCC 50983
TGAAGGAATATATGCTCGCTCTCTCAGCTGAGCTCATGAGTTCACATACGAATTCAGGGACAAGTGCACAGAAACCAATTTTCCAGAGTTTTCATATTATCACCAACACATCCGTAAACCGATTAAACTCACCTGTCAGAACTCCAGCAAACGTCGGCAGCGAAAACGCATTCGAGAAGGAGAAAACGACAACGCCGACCAGCACAAAGAAGTCTCCAATTCCACTGTTTGACGAATAAAAGGAAATCGAAATCAGCATCGAGGGATCCTCCCCTTCACCCAACCTCGCCATTCCTGCCACCAGCTGATCAGCGTAAAATAACACATCCGAATGCCCCTCAGCCCGTACCAAGCCGACGAGTCCAATAATGAGGACACCCGCAGTGACAACCGCGCACGCCCGAGATGCTCGCTCGTAAATTGGCGCCACGGAAAGGCCAAAGGAAATAACAGCAAATATTGGAATGCAATAACCATCTGGGTAAAAACAACACCATTACGGACAAATTTTCCCACATAAAACGGTTACTCGGAATTCGCAGCAACAACGAACCGGCTTCAGCCAGTACCACCATGTTCGCAACCAATGTGAGAAAGAACTGCACACTAATCATCTGAAAAAATTAACACACACTACTCTTGAGGAGCGAGACCAACCTGATTTCAAATCCACCATATAAAACGCGTATAATTTTTATAAAAAAAAATACATGCGTCGGTGACAATATGAAAATTTTAATAGGTTTCTGAAACTCCTACAATTCAGCTGAGACAAGCGGACATACATTCCTCCAACACTGGAGCTTCGGACCACTGAAGGGTTTAACCGCAGTGATCACATACAGTGTTGGAGTAGGAATATATGTTTGCTTTCCCCAGTTGCTGAGCTCAGGAGTTTCCTATACAGTGTTGGAGTAGGAATATATAGTTGCTTTCCTCAGCTGCTGAGCTCAGGAGTTTCCTATACAGTGTTGGAGTAGGAATATATGTAATCGCTTTCCTCAGCTGCTGAGCTCAGGAGTTTCCTATACAGTGTTGGAGTAGGAATATATGTTTGCTTTCCTCAGCTGCTGAGCTCAGGAGTTTCCTATACAGTGTTGGAGTAGGAATATATGTAATTGCTTTCCTCAGCTGCTGAGCTCAGGAGTTTCCTATATAGTGTTGGAGTAGGAATATATGTTTGCTTTCCTCAGCTGCTGGGCTCCGGAATTTCCTCACTAATTATAAAATTTCACAAACGAATTCGGGTAGAATAATTTCCCAAAATTTCCTCAAAGTCTACATATTATCACCAACATGTGTAGCTGACCATGTGCATACTTCCCACCCGTGACCTCATCTCCAAAGAGAATAAACCACCTCTGGTGTTAAAAGGGACAGTGTGATGGGAGGCGATGATTTCTCAGAAGCATATTTCAACTTCTACCATAAAATTATCTATCTACGTCCTCGCGATTTCATCACCTATGAAATTACCCGCAGACAATTACATAAAATATTTCTCTGAAATTTTCGCCGAAAATTCCGCCATTTTTTCCTCGAAATTCCTTACGTAAGTCACAGCCGATCGACCTTTCGCGCCAAACAGCATTTCCGCGAGAAAACCGTATTCGCGGTTTAACACCCCGACACCCTTCATTCGGGCATGTGTAGCCACCTGATGAGAGAAAAAAACAACGCATGCAGGGATCGAACCTCCGCCTCCACTTTTACTACAACTTCACACTGCAGCAAACCCGCCTGCAGCTTCACCGCTCCACCAATCAACCCGATGATGAGTAGCGCCAATATCAGACTGAACCATCCCACTCGAGAGAAGGCATACGGTGTCGCGAGGTTAGTCGTTATGAGCGCATTGCAGCACACCAGTGCGAATGATCTGAAATGATGTTCGACTTTCTCTTATCGTGAACTCATTTTGAAATCTCAAATCACGTAATCAGAGGAGTTTCACCCTAGTGATATGGAAAACGCTAGTGAGGAACATATTTCACTTCGCAAAAAATACGTTGGTATAAAGAAAATCGTCCGGTGAAATTCTCGAAGTGTTTCAAATTGAAACAAATTGAAACTTTCAATCACTTCATATAGCGCCACTTCACGTACACAAGTAAACTCAACAGTTTACTCACCTTGTTTTCATC
>NW_003200895.1:0-1017 GCF_000006405.1 Perkinsus marinus ATCC 50983
TCCCTGAGAATATCCACATCATTTCCTACGTCCGGCCGAACATGGTTCGGGTTTGGGAGAAGTTCGGTTCGGTTCCCGAACCGCCGAACCCAACTATCCGAGCCGACTTTGGTCGACGTGGATGAAAAAAACGCACGCCCTCGTGATCGATATAGTGACACCAGCGCAGGTTTCTCGAGTGCCTCTTGTGTGCGTCTAGGGATGCAGATTGCCTTTACTCTGTTGATGGAGTGATTTCTGTTGTAGACCACCCTTCTTGAGGTGTGGAGTTGTCCTTCACCAATGTTGATTCACTATAGCAATTCCCCCCATAGAGAATGTTATCTTTCATCGGTCTCGTCTCCGTCGCTAATCTCCTCGCCTTGGTGCTGGGATTCCCTGCCAGGGAACCTTGATGAGCCCTAGGGGCATCGCTAATGATACTACTACTGTTTGTCCTACCCAGAATGTCACTACTTCGGCAAGGCCTCCGTCGAAGTATCGTCCAGTTAGGTTTGTGTCTTGACACAAAGTGGTTCGAAGGACACCACTGTATTACGCCCGCGCCAAAAGAACTACGTGTTTGTTGGGATCATTTTTGACAAGCTGATGGTCATCGTCGCGGCATCCGTCCTACGAATGCCCAAGGGTATTGTCAGGGAACTTACTGAAGGACTGGCAGAACCATAAAGGCCGCTTATGCTCCCACGATGTGAAACTTCACTGTCACTGTGATAGTCTCAAGTCGACCCCATTTTCTTCGACACCGAAGGATGGTTGGACTGTTGCTGATCTCCGCAGTTATCCGCCTACACCAGGCTCGGTGAGCACCACTCCCAGTGCTCCTTCTACTACTAGGTTGATTCCAACTGTTACACCGTCGTCTGTTAGTGGTAGACCTGCCGGGGGGATTTGCATTGCCTAAGGCAATTTGCCTTGGTCTTTATAATTGGAGCATTTCCTACATGACAACAAGATGTTTCTACTACGTCATTTCCAGGCGCCTTTAAGCGACAGGCTTTTTATCGTCTTAAAGAC
>NW_003212564.1:0-2021 GCF_000006405.1 Perkinsus marinus ATCC 50983
TCATGAGATGGTACCTCAGAGCTAGCCGGTCGTTTATTTCAACATAGAATCCATTATTCTTGCATCTATGACCAACATCACGGCATATACAGGCCACCAAGAAGACTGTATGATCTAAGACACTCACTGGCATCCCTGTTGCGTGGAGAAGGTATTCTCCGTGTGAAGTGACCTGAAGTAAAGAGTTGCTGCTGGTGATGGTGATGCACTGTCTCTACTACTGGGCTGCATGTAATTGATTATGGTACTCGACCTCGGTGTAGGTGTCCGTTATCCGAGTCAAGCAATGTCTCAAAGTATTCGCTCTATTCTGAGGGCGTCAAAAACTGGTACAGGTACCAACTAACAAGAGTTCGTTGTCAATTGTGATTGATTGAGACTGTTGTATAACTTGACTGCCTATCAATGGTAGAATAGGCACGTTGGGTAGATGGATCTCTTGCAGATCGGTCAGGTTCAAGTTGAAGTCACGACCAATAGCGAAATATGAATTGACGAAACCCGAACTGAGCAAACCAGTTATGGTGATGGTAAAGCAGAGAATGTTACAGATTATTGACGCATGATCGTCTCCAACTATCTTTGTACTCCTCCGCCGGTTACCAAACAATACGACCACCCATATACCAACATTCAACCGCGCGGATCATACAAAGAGAGAAAATAACATGATAGACAAGGGTTACATCAAAATGAGGACCGTATGAACTCCTGGCAAGGACGATACAGAGAATCAATATAGCGATAATAGATAGTGTCTACAATTACACGAGAGTAGTAGCAGCAGTGAGCTGGTAGTAATACGTGATATATCCAGGATAAGTTGAAGAGAATTTCGTCTGTTGCGTACCAGTCTTAAACGTATGGTGTAGAATCATACAATATCATCGATCACGCCACCTAGGACCATGAGGGCTCTCGCTCCTTACCACGATCTTTGGGGAGAGGCTCGAACCGATCGCCGCCATGGTCCGAGTCCTAGCGTGAAATTGAGACTGAAACTAGACTTTATATTTCCCCTTCCTTCGGAAGGGTGGGAAGGGTTTAGAAAGTTGCTTAGCTTACGATACGGTTGATAAGACCCCGTTCTGCACGTTAAGCTATATTTCTGTTGCGCTCGCCCACGGTGAGCGCAAGGTGATCTCATATCGTATCCCACTCGTCCTTCGGTCAAGTGATCATACAGTATCATCGATCACGCCACCTACAGTATGGATCTCTTGCAGATCGGTCAGGTTCAAGTTGAAGTCACGACCAATAGCGAAATATGGATTGACGAAACCCGAACTGAGCAAACCAGTTATGGTGATGGTAAAGCAGAGAATGTTACAGATTATTGACGCATGATCGTCTCCAACTATCTTCGTACTCCTCCGCCGGTTACCAAACAATACGACCACCCATATACCAACATTCAACCGCGCGGATCATACAAAGAGAGAAAATAACATGATAGACAAGGGTTACATCAAAATGAGGACCGTATAAACTCCTGGCAAGGACGATACAGAGAATCAACATAGCGATAATAGATAGTGTCTACAATTACACGAGAGTAGTAGCAGCACTGAGCTGGTGGTAATACGTGATATATCCAGGATAAGTTGAAGAGAATTTCGTCTGTTGCGTACCAGTCTTAAACGTATGGTGTAGAATCATACCACTTAAAGCATAATAGCGAGATGGTGATGGTGACGTATGGAGAGAAGATACTGCGAATACAAGAACAGTCCAACAGCAAGCGGAATGATCCTGGCCTTCAATATTGGTGCAACGATCCCTACGGCATATCTTCGAAAAAAGAGTCATGAGCTGTTGAATAGATAGTACCGATAATCAAATTCGATCTTACAAATGCTGATCACCGAGCGGATGGTCTGGGTGCCATACGCAAAGCTCAAGATGACTCTGGCCAAGTAGAATAGTCGTTGACAAGCATTGCTCGTGCATCGCTCGATTACGCTTTTCGCTCAATTTGTAGACATGCTGTCGACCCGGACATGCATGCGATCGTGATGCGT
>NW_003210595.1:0-1030 GCF_000006405.1 Perkinsus marinus ATCC 50983
CGCTCTCGACGGTGGGCTGATATGCAGCAGTGAGCTCCTTGTAGAAAGTCTTACCGACATTAGCGCTCTTCTTAGCCTGCTCAGCACGGGCACGGATAGCAGCAACCTTCTGAGCATGAGCCTGAGTACCCTCCTGCTGGGCCTGAGCACGCAGCTTAGCACGATGAAGAGCACCAGGGTTAAGCTTGGCCATCATCTGGCGGTTCTTCAGGGCATTCTTCTTCTGGCCAACACGGCGAGCAGGAGCAAGAGCAGGACGGCAGACAGCCTGAACCTCCTCAGAGTTGATGATCTTAGCCACATCAGCATTAGTCATCAAAGGCCTAGGAAGCCTGTAACCAGACTTCAAGGCAGCACCGGACCTGTAGGAACCGAAGAGCTGCTGGAGACGGTCGAAGGCAGGCTGAGTCCAGATAATGAATCTGCCGAAAGTGCCACCAGGAGCAACCTGCAAGAGGTTGAGACGATCAACCTGGCAGAGCTCGATACCGGGGATGTTACGGAAGGCCTTGGTAAGACCATCATCCTCGGCATAGACGACAAGAGGACCACGACGCATGACATAACGACGGTTACGCATCTTACCGGCACCAGCACGGATCTTCTTAGAATCCTTAACCCTCTGGACGTCGGCACCTGCACCAAGGGCCTCAAGGACGGCAACGGCATCCTTAGTCTTCTGAACAGACTCAACACCCTCAGAGAGGACGAGAGGAAGCTCAGGTACCTCACAGGCCTCAAAGGGGCCTGAAAGACGGTAGGAGCACAGTTAGTGCTGGATGACGATCCAGAGAGATCGTACACTGATACGACAGGCCGAGCGGTATGAAATGAGTCAGAGAGTTTAGACCCATTCTCGAAAAGCTGAGTCAGCTTAGCTGACCGAGGTCATCAGCCTCGTCCTGAGTACCCATCCCAATCTCCAGTCCCATCGACCACGATCCGCGGAAACGCAAATCGAAATCATAGTACCACCACTAGTCATGCGATAAGTGAACACACAATAGGCCTTCGCTTTGCCATCGTACTA
>NW_003212824.1:0-1560 GCF_000006405.1 Perkinsus marinus ATCC 50983
TACTTATGCTCATACTGCCGGCCCTTCGTACCCTATGGCCCAGTCACAGCCCCAACTATCAGCCCCCGTTCCCCCTATGTACCAGAGCCCCTATGGCCAGGGATCGCCTTATCCAATGGAAATGTCACCACAACCGCAACACTACAATACAGCCCAACAACTGCCGAGTTATGGTGGGCAGCAGTCTATGGCCGCTACGCAGTCCAACTTGTCTCCGGGGTATGTAAACCCTCCTGTGGGGACGTATACTCAACCTCCCGGGTACGGCTCGCCTGGGATGTGGGGAAGTGGGACTCCCCATACAATGAGGTGTATACCAACCCAAGAGTAATCCTATTGTGTGAGCGAATGTCCTTACCTGTTCTATTCAGAGTATTGCCACCGCATGGTAGAAGTCAGAGCAGCTTCAGATAATGAAGAGTATGAAGTCCAACTGCAGTTGTGATCATCACAGTGTGATGATATCATGTCACTTGCACGCCCACGTGTATACGTGCTTTGCTGATTTGATGTGTTTATTGTTGAGTTATTGATTGGTGAGTGGAATTGGCAGAGATGATGATAGGACTTTGACCCGTCAACGAATAATTGTGTTCTCAAGGGAAAATAAGAAAGTTTGATCTTATTAGTAGAGAAAATTCTAATACCTGTTGAGGTGTCAATTTGTACAACTCGGGGTATTTACTCTAAAACCATTTCGCTGTTTACACACAGGTAGCAACAGTAATCAAAAAATAGGATTCGACTGTGATATGCTCCTATTCACTAAGTCGAATTTGCTTGTAACCGTCATTCTTGCCAGCTCATTCGTCAAACTTGCACAGGGAAAGGTGTAGATATCGCATCGTCTACGGATGAACGCTCGATGCACTCGATAGTTTCCATCCTGATAGACATGTAATGTTAATCTCAATTCAATCGTTCACCCACCGGGCCACGCTGAATGTGCTAGTTAGAAATTCAATGCGTTCGAAAGTGTTCCTCACTTAGAGCAGCATTCACGTATCGGACTATGGACTATCAATCTAAACTCGGAACTATACAGAGTAACAGAAACTGCCAAGTCATACAACACAAGCATGGACGCAAATCATCGTAATAGCATGTGGGCTGGCTTTGGACCGCTGTTGTTTTTCTTCCATCTCGGGAACCATCTGAATGTACAGTTATATTCCCAATAATAGAATTAACCACCTACCGAACAGGAACTTTCCGCCATCGATCAAAGCCGGAGCTCCGATGTCTCTTATATGCTGCAGTGATGATAGGTTGTCGCCAGCGCGTTCTGTTACACAGCCTGAAATACGGTTCATCAATGACTCGAGTAGGCCAGGGAGTATCACTGATATTTATCAACCATCTTCTTGAACTGCTGTCGTTCCATCTGAGATCTCGGACGATCATATTTTGCCATGAATTCTCGATCTTCAAACGTCTTGGGCATCGGCATGTTGTATTGCTTTCTAATCATGTACCTCGGGGGTATCATTACATAAAAACGGGAAAGTGCGGTACTACCATTTCCGATCACCACGTAGTGCATCGTGCTCGAGGATAACT
>NW_003216293.1:0-962 GCF_000006405.1 Perkinsus marinus ATCC 50983
TTTACTTGATATTTACTTGATATTTACTTGATATTTACTTGATATTTACTTAATATTTACTTAATATTTACTTAATATTTACTCAATATTTACTTAATATTCACTTAATATTCACTTAATATCTACTTAAGATATACTCAATACTAACCTAACACTTGATACCTATTCAGTATTCAACTAATATTCACCTAATATTTACCCGATACCCATCTAATATCTACCTAATATTTACTTGATATTTTTTCGAAATTCGAGAGAAGTATGTCTTGAAGAATTCCAACGATGAAGTTGTGTTCATCCGTGAGCAGTTTCCGTCGATGTCTGCACTGCCAGCTTGGCAACATCCGTTACTGCTCACCGGGTGGTCGGTCTCACATCTTCGGGAGCGTGGGTAAAGCTTCCTTTTAAGGCACCACCTAACAGGAGAGATGTTGATGTCGTAGGGTACTGAGAACACGGATGGCTATACTAACCCTGTTATATACTGCATGAGAAGACCTCGACTTCGTGCGTGAATTGAGGGCGCCGACGGTGACTCGGCCATACTGTGCGACTTCTTCGATGAAATCGATGAGAACCTTAACATGCGACACGATGTGTCACAGTCTGTTGGCCTGCGAGAAGAGAGCCGTCTTCTGGATCTTCTGACGCAGGTAACAGCACGATACTCAACACCACATCAGTGGTCAAGTGCCTCTTCAGATGCTACTCAACACCTATTGCTACTCAATGATACTCAACACCACATCAAGTGCCTCGTAAAATGCTGACCGGGCCGACCATTTGGCTTGTTCGCCCTTTCCACGGCACGATGCTAGGAAAGACGCTTCACCGAACCTTGATGGGGGAACTTCTGAAGTTGGTTGTTCATGCGAGGATCCGCTAGGAGAAGCTACAGGAGACTTCACACCACAACATTCTCCTTTGTCGCTTGAAGCTTCTCATGGTAGTGACGATGATGA
>NW_003215854.1:0-2307 GCF_000006405.1 Perkinsus marinus ATCC 50983
AAGTCGGAAAGGTGGTTGGGGCAGTTGTAGGGTATAGCGATGAGGTCAAGGGCAAGGCGTTGATGGCCAAAGTCGCTGGGGATGACCAACTGAAGCAGAAGTTCAGGGTAAGACCTTTTGTTTTCAAAAGCCAGGGAAACGGGGAGGGCCGAATGTGATTCGTGGAGATCGCGTTGCGGCCTTAGATTCATCTTGCTCCACATTAGATATAGGATGTAGCCAAGGGAAAGGCATTCCTGCTCTAGATAAGATAGAGGAGGAGGAAAAGATAGTAGTAGAAGAAGTAGTCAGGGAAGAGCTAGATGATAAAGTGTGCTTGATCTACTTGGAAGTTCCGGTAGAGTTACAGGTCAGAACCGATATAGTGAGTGCAGTAGATCCGAAGCATAGAATTTTGGGAGTGAAAGGGACGATAGACCCAGGAGCGGGACGCACATACTTATGCTTACCGAAGGATCGAAGGGCGAGGCGAGATTGCATACCAACTACTAAGGTGGCGAAGTGGGCTAAGCTGGCGGATGGGAGCCGCACAGCTATCACCCAGGAGGCCGAAGTATACCTTACCTTGTGGCTCGAAGGGGAGACAATCACTGCTGGACCTCATGTAGTCCGAGTGTTGTACTCAGAGCAGGTAGAGGATGAGATCGGTCTGCTAATAGGCAGGGATATTGGCAGCAGAGTTGGTTTGCAGTTGGACCTAGCAACCGGGACGGTGTCTCGATCGAAGAGAACCATCAGCATGGATGGAGAAAAATTGGTAGATGATTGTGCAGCAGATGCCATTGATGTGGTGAGGTACGTGCAGGACAATGTGATAAGATATCTTGATACTCCGGGAAAGGGACTAGGAGTAGGAACTCAACCATCACCTCAGGGAGAGGGTAAGATTATTTTTCCAGTGCTTCCACCACAAGAACGGGAAGTCGCCAGAGTTGCTGTGTCGACGCTTGTGGGAAAAGGGGACCTGGAGGTTGAGGGCCTTCGAGGATATAGAGTGTCTTTCAGGAAGTTGAGGGGAGACAGCCGAGCAGACTGCGAAGGGCAGGAAGCGGCGGTGTATATAGATCTCCCGAAGAGAGACGATAAGGCGATGAGAGAACTTCGTGTACCCAGATATGAGAGGGCTGCGTACAATAAACTCTCAGAGACTCATCAACGGGTGTACCAGGATCTGGTTCAAGAGTTTGTAGCGAGAGGGTGGTGGATAAGGAGATCGGAGCTGAAAGGCGAAGAGCTCTCTCAAGAGAGGGAATGCCTGCCAGCATCTCCCATCTTTCTCACACAGCTAGAAAAGAAACCACGACTTGTCTTGGATTGTAGAGGAGTCAATGCGAGTTTGGGAGGAGTATCATCGTCACGACGGGCAACGTCGGATATACTCATTGCGGTGCGACTCAACGGTGAAGATATGATTGTTGCAGATCTCCAAAAGGCATATTATAGATGCAGGCTCTTAGCGCACTGGGTGTTGCTTGCCACCGCGATAGGGGAGTTTGTGTCGGATAGAGTGGCCTTCGGGCTGCATTTTGGAGCTGGTTGTCTCCAGGGGGCCGTCAAGGAGATAGTAGCGACGATGTTGGAGTTGATGAGAGAACTTTCATGGGGCCAAAGATTTGTATTCTTGTTCATTCTCTTCTACATGGATGACATTGTCATTCAAGGTGGAGGAGTGGAGGGGATCGTCAGGGCATTTTCCCTTCTGTTTGCGATTCTGAGGTACCTGGGATTCGTAGCACAGTGTGACAAGTTGTGGGCGGTAGTCAGGCCAGGAAATGGGGAAAAGTTCCGACAGTATTGCGAGAGATATAGCATCTCTATTCCTTTGAGTGCAGAGGGCACTTTATTAGGGGTGGGGATCTGTCTGGAAGATGAAAGGATGCTGATTGACTGCAAACTGGCGCAGAGGTGGTCGACAGTAAGAGAGTTTCTGAAATCCTCCACTTGGACAAAAAGTGGTACATTTGCGTGTGCGGGGGCGTTGGCTCATGATAGTGTCCAGGGGCATCCAACGCTCAGGCTTTTAGGGGATGTATTACGGGCCATAGTGGGGAAGAGTTTTAGTAGCCTACCGTGGGACAGGGAATTCACATTGCAGGACATGAGCGAGGGAGTTCGAATGGTTTTCGAAGAGACTATGAAATGGGTGGCAGAGAAAGAGCCTTCCCTAAGCTGTACGCATATATCATCTCTCCAGGGGGGAGAAGAGAATATGTTTCTGGTTCTGGAGACCGACTCATCATTATTAGGGTGGGGGTTCAGCCTGTGGGCGACCAGACAGGAGGGAATCTTCGAGTACCTTTCGGATGG
>NW_003214713.1:0-4837 GCF_000006405.1 Perkinsus marinus ATCC 50983
AAAACGCACTTGACATCGACATTGCACTCGCAGGAGCCGGAGGACACTCCGAAGCTTGTGTGCATTCTTTAGCGCAGATCGCGTAGCCAGTTTCATCCTTATAGCCCTACATGAGAAGCTTAATGCGCGCAATAACATGATCAACCTACGTGAATAGCGAATAGGCTCTGGTTGTTCGGGCAACGACAGCTCCCGACCACTTTTCCTTCAGACCAACGGCAGTCCGTGGGTTCACCGTAGTATGGCAAATCTGAGTCCTCCACTAGCCCGTCCATATCTGACACGAGCACACAGCAGTCACTACAGCAACCCGAATGATCCTTTCACCAATAGTCTGCCCCTGGTCGATGCTATCGTCATAAGACCTAATCAAAGAATTATTACAAATTCAATCAATGCAGTCTTATGGCTCAGTAACTCACATAGGCAGTTCGGTGATATTGAACCCGCTGCCCGAGACTATGAACAGAGCGATGAGAGGAATGATGGAGCACATGACGTATGCAAATACACTATATGGATAATTTAATCCCACTGACAGGTAACTGGAACTAACTGATAGCTCATCCACTATCAGCTCCCGTCCCGATTCCGTTCTCACACTCGAGGACTCCAGAAGTTCCGGTCAAAGATCTACGACATTTCAATATCTATTTCAGCTTTGGATCGAACAGATAGTAACGAGAATATTGTTGTCGTCCGTATCGTTCCCTCGCATCAAGGCGACCCGACATTAGCTCGACAAATGCATCCCAAGAATACACTGGGACCTCGAGCCAGATAGCTACCGAGCGCTCGATTCTCAATATTAGTTATACGTGATATACTTCATACCAGCGCTAGAGCATGCAAGCACAGGGAATAACTCGCACGTACGACATGCGTACATGCGTCACATGTACGTGGAGGCCTTTCTATAAATGCGTGCATGCTACAACGTATCCATTCTGAGAAGGGGGATTCCCCCTGGGGGAACTCTTTCAGGGGCCGGTTAATAGCACCTTGAATGCGCCGGCGACGTAAAAGCGAGGTCCGCAGCTTCTTTGGCGGGAGAGTGGGCGGAGACTGCTATTTCTATATGGTTGTTAGTGACCTCAACACGCGGGCTGATTCTTGGGACACCGCGTGACGTAGCAGGGTGACCTCACCAACTGCACATGCGTGCGGGTCTCCCGGACCCCGGAAGTTTCATCTCGGTAATCAATCGTACCATTCAAGAGTAGAGGCTCCTGAGGGGTTGTGCTCAGACAGTCTGAGTCAGACTGCCCGACGAATCACGCAGGTGCGGCCTCAATTTCTCCGCGAAACTACGAAGGATTCTCATCACTACATGCGAATACACGAACAAACCCGATGGAATAATATATCTTGACCTAGTTGCTGCGGAATTTAAGCTATCGGTAATAGTTGCGGAGCGAGCGGAGCTTATGTTACTGTGCACGAACACTCGTGTGCGTGCGTCCGTCCGTCCGCCCGTCCGACCGTTCGACCGTGCGTGAGCAAAAATTCCGACCCTACCAGGGCGATTCAGAGGACAAGCAGGGTATCATTCTGTCCCTCGTTGACTGCTCATCAGCGTTAAAATATAGCGAAAGTGTGGCCGTTGCTTTTCCCGCTTACTTTTGACGAAACGGTTCTTCACACAAGAGATGAACTATTAGTACGTTAGTGACCACGACTCTCAACCGAACGGCCTAGGGTCAGACCACACGTTGATCATTTTTCTCACATGTCTCTATAAGGAGACAGTGGTCGGCCACGTCGACGACGCCAGCCAACACCCGACAACCTTTTGTTTTTTAGTCACCCAATTTCCAAAATAATTTCAATAAGAACCCGCAGAATTCTTGATAAGAAGCTCAGCGAGCTCCGCCCCTTCGCACCGAAGACCTAGTTACTAAGTTACTAGGATATTGGTAGTCCTTGGGGTATGGACCAACCTCACTCCTCCCCAACACAAACACATCTGCCTGGTTTTTCACAGTGACCCAAATCAATACTAGTATGCTGTAACGCGGCCTAGATGGCAGTCAGCATCGGACATTGGTTGAACCGATGACGTTCTGAGAGTGCAACTATCATTAGGTTAACCCTCGCCGGTACCAACCGCTGAACGTATTAGAATATCAAATGCCAATTAGAGCGATCTCTGGAACAAATAGCAATGAACCACCGATTCATGATATCACTCCATGTGTCAATGGTGACGTCATATTATACATGTCACATTTTTCACGCGTGATTTGCAAAGCACGACGTATTGCGAGTTTTACGCGAAAATTTCGCGGCGAAATGCATGTAATCTAGAGGAAATTATTCTCTCTGCTCGCTGGTGACCCTTGAGTCCGGTGTGCTTGACCGGGCCTGGGTGCGTGGATATGAGTTTGCGTTCATGAAGATGAGTTCGCGTGCAAGGCTTTATCCAGAGACTTCACCCCGTATTATGAAGAGTCTGATCGATCGAGTATAACTGTGCTATAGTTCTATCATTATCTGAGTTATCTCAGCTCTTCTTCGCTTATTTATTTTCGTTCGGTTCGGTTAGAAGATCGGTTCTATCGACCTTCGGCTTAACTGTCTTGACTTACCTCCGTCTTATATTTGTGGTATCGATCGACAGTAACTAAATACCCTACAACGGGCTAGTGTCACTACTGTACCACTAAGTTAGCTGGTAAAACTACAAAAGCTGGAGTCGAGCTGGCTTATCTAGTTATAGCAGTGAGATATCGATTTTGGTACACCAGTCAAAAGGGAAACGAAGCGAACTATAGCGGAAATGGCGCCACTCGCATCACATAGAGGGTTGTCATATTGTGACTGGCGACATATAAAAGTCTTGTGTCTCCGGAACGAGGATTCGAACTCAGAGCTTTGGTATTTTATAACTGAGCCCCCAGGGGAGATGTACTGCAAGAGGGGACAAGCTTCTCTTTTTTGGAGACAGAGTTATACACGTTTGACATGGTAGATTATCACAAGCGAAACGTTCATCAACAGCCTTAATAACCAGTCAAATAAACAGAGCCCGCAGAGGAACGGGCGGAACAATAGTACATACTAATAGCTATACTGCAGTGCGAAGGTGTACAAACGGGGCAAAGTTAGTGATTAAGTGTACTTGGAGTAGCGGTGGCAATTACAGGCGCATCTTGAAACGATGGATGTGCACAGAAAATATTTTACGCGTCAAAGACATATATATCTTGTCCTCTCGGATAGCTTGCCCGTTCTCAACTCATGTCGTTCGAATCCTGTCGTCAGCGTTTCGGGAAGCTCCGCTCCGCCGCCGGCTCTTCGCGCACGCCCTACTAAATAACGCAACTAACCTCGGGTTGTCGCCAATATGAGCTCCCTCAGTAGAGCTTGTCGAGTCGCAGCTTACTCCTCCCCGTTGTTACACAGAGGACTCATCACTACCTCTCGAGTGGCCCGTGGTGGTATGGGATCTGGCTTTGGTACGGTCATCATCATCATAATCACGCAGCTCCACTGCTATCTCCACTTAGGTACAAGCTATGCTCATGACCCTAAGTGGATCGAGGATTGGATGGCTAGGAAGCGTGTTGGTGTCGATCGCATGGGTGGGGTGTTTTTACCCGCGTCACATCGTCCTCACATTATCTCCCTTTAGATTGGTTTTTCCGAACCTTTAATCGTCTGCGTCTCTACGAGTTATTCTTCAAGTCAACTCCGAGGTGAGTTTGCCACTTTAAGTTGTTGTATTCTTCCTGTGTGAGGTTCTATGCATTTATGGTAATTGGTGGCTTACTCGGCTCCTACTATTGGAGCCGCTTCTGGGAGCAGTATTGGATTCGGGTTAACAAAGGGGTAAGTCCGTATTATTGGTTTCACCCCTCTCGTATAATCATTCGATTCTCATCCTCGGCATCTTGCGTTTGCTAGTTTCATCCGCGTTTCCCTCTGACCGACCTGATTCGTATCTTCCTATCATCGACCTCAGTCGTATCTTCCTATGACCGACCTCAGGCGTATCTTCCTATGATCAACCTCGTTCGTATCTTTCTATGATCGACCTCAGTCGTATCTTCCTCTGATCAACCTCGTTCGTATCTTTCTATGATCGACCTCAGTCGTATCTTCCTCTGATCAACCTCGTTCGTATCTTTCTATGATCGACCTCATTCGTATCCTCCTATGATCGACCTCAGTCGTATCTTTCTATGATCGACCTCATTCGTATCTTCCTATGATCGACCTCAGTCGTATCTTCCTATGACCGACCTCAGTCGTATCTTTCTATGATCGACCTCAGTCGTATCTTCAAATGACCGACCTCAGTCGTATCTTTCTATGATCGACCTCAGTCGTATCTTCCTCTGATCAACCTCGTTCGTATCTTTCTATGATCGACCTCATTCGTATCTTCCTATGATCGACCTCAGTCGTATCTTTCTATGATCGACCTCAGTAGTATCTTTCTATGATGGACCTCATTTTGTATCTCTCCCTCAGCGACTTTACAAAGACGTGCCATACGTGTATCCCCCACAAGAAGAATAATCAATGAGGCTCCGATAGGAAACCAAGTGAGGCAAATAATTGGTCGATTTGATTTACTCCAATTCTTCGGGTAGGTACAGCATACAGTATGTCACTGGATGCATCTCGTAGTGTTATGACGACACTATTGAGAATCTACACGCAAATTTTGAGCTCTTACAAAATCGACATGTTGTGTTATCATAGTTGACTTCAGTACTTTTCTGAAGAAGTGTGGTATTGGAGTTTTATCCGCGATGTGAAAAAAGCTCACGAGAAAAAATATTTCACAATTCACTTCGCGAAGTAATGTTTTACACGTGAAGTCATGCGC
>NW_003214713.1:4937-15725 GCF_000006405.1 Perkinsus marinus ATCC 50983
AACTCGTGGACTAAACTGAGGAAAGCGAACATTTATTCCTCCAAGTTGGAGGAAACAACAACAACAACAACACCACCACCACCAACAACAACAACAACAACAACAACAACAACACCACCAACAACAACAACAACAACAACAACAACAACAACAACACCACCACCACCACCACCACCACCACCACCAACAACAACAACAACAACAACAACAACAACAACAAAAACACCACCACCACCAACAACAACAACAACAACAACAACAACAACAACAACAAAAACACCACCAACAACAACAACAACAACAACAACAACAACAACAACAACAGCAACAAGAACAAGAACAACAACAGCAACAACAACAACAACAACAACAACAACAACAACAACAACAACTCACATCATCGGGCAACTCCAACTTTTTCTGTTGCCGCATTCTCTCCGCATTTGCATGATTCAGACAAGCCACAGCGGCGACCTTCGACGATCCTCCATAGTCATCCCACCAAACAACCTGATCTTCTCATGAGGAAAATATTCAGTGATAATTTCAAAGTTCCTATAAGACAAAATGGTAGTAGAAAAAAATATAATTCTGTGGCGCGTGTGTACACCCAACGTAGCCGTTGAACGACAACCCAGTACACGATTCCAATATCAGAACCACCCCTACAGTGTTGAAAATAAGTCGACGGAAGCTTCCAAATAATATCATTTGTCACTCGCCACGAAATTACAAAGAGTGATCTCTTTTCTCTGCATCATCCTATATGAATTCAACTTACTCTGAAAGTGGCACCATAACCAGCTTTCGACAACATCGAATCGAGCCAACGTTGGTTACCCCATTTAGTGTCGTTGAAGACCTCAGAAGAAGAACGAACAATTACAGATTGTCGGAAGTAACTACATACAGCAAAATCATACACATGAACAAACGCGGGCGCATCCTTACGGGCAATTCTCATTATCATGTCCTTCTTTACACAGGAGACATGGCAGAGTGGTCGGCTCTCTCGACCGTTCCCTTCGCTTCCCGCGACCCAGGTTCAACTCCCGCGGCCGTCTATTCTGCTGTTTTTCTCGAGGATCTTGTCGATTCCAATGCTTCTTCCCATGCTGTCCATTCCACGTCGACTGAGACCATGCAAATGACGTTTTCTCTTCACTCTCCGGCGGGAGCTCCCCTGAAATCAAACACTCCATCATTTCCAGCAGTTTTCGAACGTATATTTTCTTTGACGAATTTTAAGAAATTCACGTTTCGCGTCAACTATTCGGAGTTGGGCATTGAAACCAAAATACGGTCTGTCAAAGTTCATAAAAGTGTATTTTCCAAAATTTCTCTCTCGTGATAATTTCCTACTTGAGCCCACTGCCCACTGATGAACTGTGTAATGAAAAAATATTGAATTCACAAAATGCGGAGCCTCTCCTTATGAAGACAGAATTATACACTAAGTCAGACTTCGTGTATAATAGACTTCGGAAGTCTACAGAGGAAGTCTATGACGGTAAATTACACACGAAATCTATTACCGTAAATCGAACGAAACACGAATGAAATATTCGTCAGTATTGGAAATGCGATAACTCTTGAGAGCCTTCACAAAAGCAATAACAAGACGAGTATCGCATCGAGCCACCGCAGTTCAATTCAAGTGATTAATTATTGCATCCAACCAGGCAGTCTACGATTTCACCAACACTTACTGGTGGGCTCCACACGGACCACTCGTTCCTCGTTATATCCCAACCTCGCGAGTGCTTTCAACAGCACCTCATCTGATGTAAAAAGCGCTCGCCATTCTAATCGATTATGGTAATTCTAATCGTACATGATTCCTCTGTTGGTAGTGCAAATATGATACTCTCTTTCCATGAGCCCCACGTCATGGGCACATGTTCGAGTACAAACTTCTGCGGTGGATTGCCAACAAGGACGCTCCTGAGGGCAAAACTGTCAAAGTCAAATCCTCATTCGGAAGAATCAACCCCAAACCAACAAGATCAATCGAATTTTCATCTATACAAATTCGTTGGAGTAAATCCATCCCTCGTAATTAGCATAACTATATATTCATCTAATCCAGTATTAGCAAATCGATCAATCGGGCGAGCGCTTCTGCGACACAGACTCTACCCCAACACGTGGCTGAGGAAAAACCGACGTCGACTGAACTCATCTTCATAAGAAAAAAGATTACAAACCGACGAGATGAACCGAATATATACTTATACAACTTTGTTGAATTTGATAATATACTAGTAGCAAATCGATCAATCGGGCGCGCGCGATATAACTCACAGAACTTTTTCTCGCACTCCTTCCAAAGTGCCGATTTCAGTCTTCGGCGGATCGATGAAGTTCTCCGCCGGCAGCTGCTTATCTCCCCGAAATTCTCGACTGATTCCCCAGACCTGCGAAAATTACAAAACAAATATCAAAAAACAGGCGGAGCGGAGCAGCCGTACTATCGCTTACCTCGACGTAACAATATGGTTTAACTCCTCCTCGGAGGCACCTCACTCGCGGTGGCGCACACCTTTCACGACTACACCATTGGAAAAATACCTAGACGGAAAAAAATCGTGGAAATATGCATGTGTTGATAACAATATGAAATTTTTGGGAAAATTTATTTCACGACTACTGCATATCACCGCGAACATCAGACTTTTCACAGAGTCAAACTCTAATAATAATTTCCACCCAAATTTTTTTATTTTTCCTCTCACTTTTGTTGCTCGATTTTCCGACTCATTAGAACTCCCCTCGGGGCTCTGCTGATTCCTCATTTCCAAGGGACACCTACCAAACGAAAGATACGCACGCGCGCGCAAAATCTTCCGCGTGCGCAAAAAATACTCACCGACATAAATATGGTTCTTCAACACTCAATCGGGCTGATTGTGAATCTCTGCTCGCCGCCGAGTTTTCCGCAACTTCAGTTTTGAGTCTTCCTCGAAAATTCGGAGGGACAGCGTAATCTTCAGAAATTGAAAACACCGGGGTTAGCGGAGACTGCTGGGCGAAGGAGCTAAAAAGAGAGAACGATGCTTTCAGGAAAATACAACAGAGTTCCACAACCCGTTTAACGTGAAGTGACGTATTACTATATGAAAAAAAATATTCGCGGTGATATGCAGTTGTCGTTGAACATAGTTTTCACTAGCATTTTTTCCACAGATGATACTCCTGTTTATACAAGTGGTGAAAGGAAAAGACTTTTCAGGGAAAGACAATTTTTTCAATTTTTTTGTGTTTTTTTTCAATTTTTTGTGTCTTTTTGTAATTTTTTTTGTGTTTTTTTTGTGATTTTTTTACAATACTTGAAGTATGAAAAACAACAATTTACTAGTTCTAATTTTTCCACCTGATATTAGAGTTTTGACCGCACGTTGAGGGAGCATTTTCAAACTACATCTGTGGTCGGTTAGTAATCAACAATGGAGTTTCACCCGTGGTATGAAAAACACCAGTAAAAAACATACTTCCCGAAAAAATAATTGTGTTATCGGTCGCAGAAACATATACGTCTCGTCACAATTCACAAAGAGTATTACGCCACTTCACGTTAAAAGGGTTGTGAAACTCCACTAATATAGCGAGTAAAATCTGTAGCTCAACTGCGCATACCGAAACATATATCCTCACACTGTTTCAAGGTATTCCACCGGAACGCTTCCCATCATTTCTATCAAAACTTATATTCTTACTGTTCAACTTCAGCATCCTTCCACAGACCATATTTAGCCGTCGTGTCAGTGAACCGATTGCTCAGACTCTCCAGGTCTTCCCCATCAGCGATGAATTCTGAGCGGAGCGAAGCGATTCAGCATATAAATCCCCAGTTCGTTACCGTCGATTCTATGTCCAACTCCGTCGTCGGGCGTATCGTCTGTGCTGTGCCAAAGCACCTACCATAAATGAGCGAATTCCATGGAAAAAGGGACCGAGTCGAAACAGCCTCGAATGACACTATGAGTGATGATAGCATTCATCCGTTACGACGAGAAGCTTCACGTCGCATAACAGGAAAGAGATTTTTAAGATCAATAACAGCAATAGGGAAGATAGACCCACATTATTGGTATGAATATCGTCTTCTCCAGCGGGCTCTCCTCGATGCAGCTCAGCCAAGTCAACCCCTCGAAAGGTCGATCGTAGACTCGCATCAACATCCTCCCATGAGATCTCTCCGGGAGTTTCTTGCGATAAGGAAGAGGAGGAGGTTCCTGAGAACATTCGCCAGAGTTTACTCATTCATCTAAACGCTCGGAGTGTAGGAGTTGGGAGTCTGATCTCACCAGTGGTCCTCATCGATTCCCAATACGCCTGAGTGTCGAGGTTCACATCATCTGAGGGACTTTCAGTCGCCCATGTGGAATACCCTGCAGAGAAAAGATGAAAGAGGCTTTAGAAAATTCCGATTAAAACGACGAAAAAAATAACCCCGGCGGGACTTGAACCCGCAACCTTCGGCTCCGGAAACCGACGCGCTTCCATTGCGCCACGAGGTCGATGAAAACTCAATAAACACAACCGCACTCACCCATTCTCTATTCGAATAAAAGTCATCTAAAATATCCTATCATTACTCACCGTCATCAATCATCCTCACATTCCCCTTCCGCAAGCAACACGATACTCCATCTCGGGCGAGCGCTTTTAACGTCACCTGTTGGGCGTATGCCAACGCTGACAAGAACATGAGTCTTACGGAGTATGCTCATGGACGTCGAATAAACGAATGAAGTGGAGCACCGTCATATATCAGTGTTGGACGAAAACATGTTCGCTTTCCTCAGCTGAGCTGAAAATTTTCATAATAAGAAATTTAGTGTTGGTTTTCATATTGTCCCCAACCAGTGCTGCAAAAAATGTTCGCTTTCCCCAGCTAAGCTCAATACCTTCCTCACCTAGCATGGGAGTTTATATATGAATTGGGAGGATATATGCGTAGTCTACATAAACTAGCCAGGATTATCGAAAATTTACTCAGACTCTTAATATTGTAAAATAATAGTATTATTAATATTATATAATATTATTATAATAATATTAATATTGTAATAGTATATAATTAATATTATAAACCAACACATGTGGTTGGCCATATCCATATTTTACCACACTGGGGACCCCAACACGAAAAGTTGATGACCATGTGCATAGTCCCCTCCACACTGACATATACAATCTAAAAATGCGCATCGTCCTAGTCCACTCAACGTGCTACTCCGCAGTTAACACTAGCAATGAAACTCCACAAGGTACCAAACAAAAATGTCGAATAATATATTTCTCATGAAATCACTACTTTTACAGCAAATCCAACCTCGCGTGAGATCTGACGATAATCATATTCACGATTGATTTCAAACTATTACAACAACCTTCTTAACTTTACTCCAAATCTTCGGAATAGATATATTTCGATCAGATTTAATACTACCGTTATCGGCCCCCTTGCTCCGTTTCGTCCCCCTATCGATTTCTATTTCACTTCGACACCTCCGTAGCCCCTCCGTAGTCTTCACGAAGATCCTCATTAATTTGCCGACTTCCTCGTCAGGTGGAGTTGGAGGAAGCTTGTCGATTTCACTCATCATCAACGAAGCAAATCTTCCAACCATCAAGTGCATATATACGAACATCTCTCGAAAACGGTTGCAACATGTAAAAAACTATACTCCGAAACTGTACAAGATCTATCCTCCAGAAAAGGCTTCATAATATATTTCCAAAACCGTTACGTGAGCTTTCAAGTCTTCGCATTGATCTCCTTCTTTGTGAGCTACACAACACCATCAAAATTTGCCAGGAAGACCTCCAATTCTGCCCACAGAAATGTACAGAAACCAATGAGAATTTCGCGAAATTTCCTCATAGGGATGCAGTGATAGAATAGAAACCTCAATTCTATGCGATAGCAGATGATACATTGGCGAGTACAGGAAGCACCGAAAAAATGAAATTTACAAAAGAATTTTTTTTGTATTTACACAAGAAAATGCAATGGAATTTTACCCGCTTCACGTAAGCTCGATATTCGCATTGATGTGCAGTAGTCGTGAAATATATTTTTCACATATCACTAGGGTGGTGAAACTCCTATGTGAAAGAGAATACCTACTGAAAGTAAATCTACAATAACGACCGAAGCGACAACCCGATAATACCGTGTATAAGTTCCCTGCGGCCATTCACCGCTCCGCTACGTCAAATAGTGTTGGAGGTGGAGACACTTCATAAGAAGATATAATCAATATCAACTCAATTGTGTGCATATAACAGAACACGGTTATGCAATGAATGCATCTAATGTACTTACTAAATAACCCCGGCGGGACTTGAACCCGCAACCTTCGGCTCCGGAAACCGACGCGCTTCCATTGCGCCACGAAGTCGATGGTAATTTGAATTACGTTTGAGCATCACCGATGACTAAAGAAGCCCCATATCTTCCCGTGTTTCCAACAACTTCGATCGTTATGATCGCTGAATATTATCATTATTATGGAACTGCACAAGCTTGCACCCATGGGGTTAATTCCAATAGCATTATACCTGTTTCTTTCGACCAATACCTTAGTTCACTTGCCCTCCCTTAAGCGTGCTCGAATATGGAATGTTCATGGATTCACCTGCTGTGTGAACCTTTACCCTTACTCTTCCCCTCTTGAGTACTAGTCGCGGCACACTGTAACAACACGAGCTTAGCAACCTTACATTTAACGTGAATGGTAATTGAATCGGTTCTAGCATCTGATTATACGTCTATGAAGCGATTCTGAGTTTCGAAATCTGTTTATTGAACAACTCCAGTGTGAATGGAGCCGCCCGCGCCCAGTTGAATACGTCATACTTTGCATGTTGTAAATGTTATAGATTGAATCGTCGTCGTGAATGATGATGACGATGAATCTGTTGAAAATACTGTTAAACACTCATTTAGTACGATTATAATTGCTGTTTGATTGCAACGGTCCTTAATAGCGAGCAATACATGATACAGCAATCACGTTCTTCTGCTCTAAGACTACTGCCGATAATTGCTCTTGATAATTATATCTTTTCGGTGGTACTTATGTATATCCGGTTTCTCATGGTATAGTAGGGGAATCCTCTCATCAAAAAAAAGTTTATGAATACGAGTGATCCAACTTGGTTTCTCAAAAGGCGTTGTGTGACGTGTCTATTCGGGCTAGACATAGAACGCAGATTTCAGCTTGATGCTAATTCAAGAGATTTTACGGTTTTTTCATCAGAATTTATTATTACTTCTAATGATGGTGTAACTATTAAGACGAGTTAACTAATTTAGTCGTTGTGTGAATCGTCTATTCGTGCTAGGCGGGTATCAGCTTTACGCTTACTATAAAAGATTTTACGGTTTTTCATCAGAATTTGTTATTATTCCTAAGGATGGTGAAAGTATCTCCCTATTGTGTGGGTTGGTCGGTCATCTCCAACGTCACCTTTGGTTTGACTAATTTCCTCATATCATATACGAATGTTGGAGGTATTGATCCTTGGGCTGTTATTGGTTGGATTTGGTTTACCTCGGGGCTCATAGGAGTCTTAACTGGAATTTACTTCTGGTAAGTTTCGAACCTACTTTGTATCTTTTATGGTAGAACCTATTTTGTATCTTTCATGGTAGAACCTATTTTGTATCTTTCATGGTAGAACCTATTTTGTATCTTTCATGGTAGAACCTATTTTGTATCTTTCATGGTAGAACCTATTTTGTATCTTTCATGGTAGAACCTATTTTGTATCTTTCATGGTAGAACCTATTTTGTATCTTTCATGGTAGAACCTATTTTGTATCTTTCATGGTAGAACCTATTTTGTATCTTTCGTGGTAGAACCTATTTTGTATCTTTCATGGTAGAACCTATTTTGTATCTTTCATGGTAGAACCTCGGATACGCCTAATCATTTGGTTCGTCAGGTTCAAAATAGGCCGGGTATTTTTCACTGCGGAATATCTTGAGCATGCCCTGGGGAAGATTCAAAGCAGGCCCAATTCTGACCCAGAGGTTGGCCAATCAGAATACGTTTATCTATGTGATGGTGAAAAAATCTACCCCCAACCTCACTTGAAGGAAATCTCGTTACGGGCAAAGTTATTAACACTCGTTGGAGGTGAACTTCATTTCGTATTTCTCAACTATTCGCGTATTTTCATTTTAGGTATGTGTGTTGGTCTTTCACAACTGATGATGAAGTGGGCTTTTGCTACCGACCCAGCAGCATCTGGGCCTCTCACTGCAGTTATATCGTCGGATATTTTGGTAAACTGTAATTTATAATAAGTTGTATCTTTTAATGAGGATTATAATATGTATAGTATTATTAGAAAATCGTGACATCTATTGCAGTTTTATATCGGATAAGATTTTGAAAAATGAGGTTAAGTATAACTATGTTAAGTTGTATTTTTAAATGTGTATTATTAGAAATATTAGAGTTTTATTAATTTTACGTCAAGCGGCGTAATACTCTATGAAAAACGCGATATTCGCGGTGATATGCAGTAGTCGTGATATGTGTTTTCCATACTGCACTACTGCCAAACCGTAACATCCTTTGCAGTTGAATCTTCGGAGAAATTGGTAAACTGTAATTATATTTTTCAATATCTACTATTGATTATTGGAGTTTCATTCTAGTGAATATGAAAACTATATGAAAAACATATTTCAAATTTCACTTGAAAATTTATTTTTCTTTTTCTTTCACACCGAGTATCACGCCACTTCACGTAAAACGTGTGAAATTGTATTCGTTTGAGTATTGTTATGTAATCGTAAAATTCATCGGAGTTTCACCCGTTTAACGTGAAGTGGCGTCATACTTCGTGTGAATTTCAAAACGTATATGTTTTTGTGAAGTGAAATATATTCTTCATGAGTGGTTTTCATATCACTAGGGTGAAACTCCGTCATTATTATTAGTACATTTTTCACACAGTGTGTCTGATGGGAAATCATTAGTTCATTATTTAGGTTATTGGTGTTTACTGCCATTTCGTCTACAACGAAAAGCTAACTTGGTCGCAAGCTGTTGCAATTCTTGTTGTATTAGGAGGTGAGCTTCAATTGGACCTATTCTGAATCTTACATGCTTGAACCTAAGATATTAATACCTTCAGGTCTTGTTGTAATGGGAGCTTCATTTGATTCTGGTGTTGGCGGCTCGGCCCTCGGATTCTTATACGCTATATTGGGCATGCTTAGTTTCGCCGCTAGCATCGTCTGCATTAGGAGTTCCTGCATTGATGGTATTGATGCATGGTAATAATAATAAATCTTAGCGGAGCGAAGCGTTTATTGTTATTTTGTTTATATATCAGGTCTGGATTTATCGGAAGAATGGGAGTAATGTTCTTCATGGGGTTGATTGCATTGGCAGACTCGGGATTCAACGGCGGACTAGTTGTACAGGACCACGCTCTGTGGAAGGATATGTAATGGGGGAACCTCATTTGTATCTTACATGAGAGAACCTTGGATATTTTGCATATGTTCATTATGTGTATATCGTGTGAGTGGTGTATAGCGCATTTATTCCACATGAGGTAACCTCATATGTGTCTTACATGAGGGAACCTCATTTGTATCTTACATGAGGGAACCTCATTTGTATCTTACATGAGGGAACCTCATTTGTATCTTACATGAGGGAACCTCATTTGTATCTTACATGAGGGAACCTCATTTGTATCTTACATGAGGGAACCTCATTTGTATCTTACATGAGGGAACCTCATTTGTATCTTACATGAGGGAACCTCATTTGTATCTTACATGAGGGAACCTCATTTGTATCTTACATGAGGGAACCTCATTTGTATCTTACATGAGGGAACCTCATTTGTATCTTACATGAGGGAACCTCATTTGTATCTTACATGAGGGAACCTCATTTGTATCTTACATGAGGGAACCTCATTTGTATCTTACATGAGGGAACCTCATTTGTATCTTACATGAGGGAACCTCATTTGTATCTTACATGAGGGAACCTCATTTGTATCTTACATGAGGGAACCTCATTTGTATCTTACATGAGGGAACCTCATTTGTATCTTACATGAGGGAACCTCATTTGTATCTTACATGAGGGAACCTCATTCGTATCTTACATGAGGGAACCTTGGATATTCCCCACCTCCTCTATATGTGGTCGGGACGGACATCTATTTTTTGACTTAGGTATATCTGGCCAATAGTGTCGGGTGCATCACAAGCCGTGGGAGTGTTGGCGCTTAATCGTGCGTTAATTTATCCGTCCACAGCGGTTGTGAATGTGATAGCAGCGTCGAACTCAATCGTTGTGTTATTGTTAAACTGGATATTACTCGGATTAGTCCCTGGCACTCCGAAGATAATTGGTAATATACTTTCATACCACATTTCCTTCAAATCGCGGTTGCTTAAGGTATGTTCTTGGTCATCGTTGGAGTATCTTTGATGACTATGTGGAAGCCTAAAGAGGTAAGTGATTATAAGAATAGCTTTAGGATATTTCTCTCTTGTTAGGAAGTCGAAGTTGAGGAGAAGGTCACAGAAGCTCTCGATAGTCCATTGAAGATGAGCCTAGCAAGCAATGGTGGAGCGAAGAGGAGTTCGCCATACGTTAGAGGTGAATGAGTTTACAAAAATGGAGGTACTAGGGATCGAACTTGGACGAGGGGGTTGACGGTCTGCTGATTTACCACTCGCGTATTTTTCCATAGGTGCAGATGAGCTGGTGTCTGGGCGGATTATCATTATA
>NW_003214713.1:15825-23197 GCF_000006405.1 Perkinsus marinus ATCC 50983
CGGCTTGGGTGATACATCAGATGGTCGTGGAAGAAGGTCCAAAATCAGGCAGTGCCTTTCATCAAGCCTTGGGAAGTACTTTCGAGAGCATCTTGATGACGACAGTAATATCGGCATCCTCTGTACCTGCGCGACTCATCCGAACACTAACTTCGCGGACACAGAGACAGAAAGTGTAGGACAAGCAGCTGTGAGGTCATGCACGGAGGCTCTCGGAATGTGGGATAGAGTTGCGATGCTCCGAGGAGGAGCAGTTACTCAAACTTATATTGACGGATCATCCGAGTGCACGTTGCTCAGCAGACTCAGAAGGAGAGAGCCTTGTATTCGACCAGAAGACGCGTCAAGCTTGACGAGGAAGCTCCAAATACATGAGAGAACGTTGGCTACCCGAGATAAAGGCGGTTCCCGGTTATAAAGATCTCTCTGTGCGCTGATGGGACTGACTCATCATCGTCTGATCCGACTATCTATGAGCTGCCCAGTGTGACTGATATGATATTTAGAGTCCTGTATGATGTAGTTTACCCTCATCGGCGACGACCTGTGCGCCCTGGTTCAAGGTTACAGTGCGTGAGATGCGTGCCTCGGCTCGGGTTGACGTTGAATGCGATGATGAGCCCGGTAAGATCGAGACTTGATTTCTGGGCCTGTCAACATAGATCGATGTTATGAGTTTTGCTCTCTTTCACCTAGTATTATCGTTTTAAGTTTATAACCTTCAAGTTTATAGTATGGTAGATTTTGCACAGCCACAGGTATTACCAATGGCTTGTGCGACACAGGTATCCGTACCAATGGCTTGTGCATGCGTACGTATGTTTTAGCTAGAAGTTCTAGCTAGAACACACATGTTCGGTTCTAGCCTAAAGCCGAACATGTGGGTTCGGTGCAATATTTCTTGCTAAGTGTCGAGAATCCGTAGCCATCCTGGCTTAAGTTCGAGTTGTGTTGTAATAACCCTCGTTGATCCTATCATGTTAAGCCATCACACACACAATTTGTGTGGGCCGCACAATTCGAGCAACGTGCTGATGTTAGGCTGGCATTGTCAGTATTTCTCAAGCGTTCAAGCCGTGCCGTGCTTATCATCTCTCTCACATTCATATGAAGATATTTTTCATCCTGGCTATCCTGCTCGTCCTGGGTGTTGTTAACGGTGATACTCACGTGGATGATACCGAGAAGATCTTTCCCGACATGATGATGAATAGGCAGGCCGATGATGGCGGTGACCACAAATCCGACTTCGACCAGAAACAAGACTCGCCTAACAACCTTGGAGAGCCGTTTTCTTGTGCTGCGTGTAAAACCTGCAAGACACTGAAGTTTATTCCGCCTGCCTGCTTGGTACCACTTCTTGGGTGTGGCAGTGGCTGCCACAAACCTTGTTGCTGATTGCGGCAATTGTTGGGATGGTTACATTTGATGTTTTTGCCCGACCAACAACCCAGGTGAACATCTTCCATACATGTTCACACCTAACTTTATATCTTGACTATTTTTTATCTCCTCAGCGAGAATTTCAGACGCGTCGGTCCAAGAATGTTATTTGATGCAAAAGCCAGTTTCGTGGTCAGCCTCAGGATGCCATTCCTGGTCACGGTTAAGTTCGTGCGGCACAGTGTTGCTGAGGATGCATCACGAGATGACCCACA
The DNA here is from genome assembly GCF_000006405.1 of Perkinsus marinus ATCC 50983. Classification (NCBI taxonomy): domain Eukaryota; phylum Perkinsozoa; order Perkinsida; family Perkinsidae; genus Perkinsus; species Perkinsus marinus. The sequence goes on from NW_003214713.1 coordinate 17,484, forward strand.
TTGGTTTAGCATGTCGTCGAGTCTTTTTTGTATTAACCTTGTCCCTGCTGATATGTGCGGTATGCGCCATCGTTGATGGCTAGCGTATAGCTATCGATGCTTCACAGATCGCTCTGTCGTGTCGCATCCATACCCTTCAGAAGTCTATCTGGTGAATAGAGTCGCTATAAATTATTTACATACAGGGTTACAGACACTGGTTCAGTGCTTGCGTTTACTGAAGTGAATCATATTAGCGAATGAGGAAGTCAGTTTAGCCGCTAAACTTTAGCGACGCGGTTCAAATAAGGATTTCAACTTGTGCGAAAGTGTCTGTTGCTGCGATATGGGGCCCACGGCGAACCGCTCGCCTATAATTTTCAACTCCGGCGAATGAGGCACACAGTTTCATGATTGAGGAAACATCTTCGCGTATTTGGAGAACGCTTGCATGATGAAGCTTGGATGAAGATGCATGCTTACTTGGATGCTTGCTTGCGAATCTCGAAGTGGAGTTTCAGTGTGAAATCTGGAGCCGTAAGCGGATGATCCGCACTTGTTGCATTAGGATCGTCCTGCTGCAACAGGTGAATTAGAGTATTTACTCAGAATCTGAGTCTCAGATGAAAAAATCAGATGGTGAGTATTAACCCCTGATTCACTGATTCTCTACTGTGGAGCGAGAAATCAGGATCATAGCGATGATGTGTGAATCTCCGAGCTTATTTGAGAATTTAAAGTTGATTTTTTGGCTGATTGATACTCTTTCTCAATATGCCTTGCTTATGAGGCTGATTTTTCGCGTGATTCCATAATGGAATTTTTATTGAATCGGAGTATTTTCGAAAATCAGGGAACCACAATTTGAATTAGACATTTTTGACAAGACGAAACTCTAGTCACTACGCCTCACAACCGAAAGTGACAATTTAAAGGAAGAAAGAAAACTTCAGTCTGTGAGGGTAGATCCTGGAAGATTCGCCCTGAATACATGAACATTTCCCGTTAGTAACGAGCCGTTACACTACAGTAATAACAAAACCTATTCCATTCCCGGGCACGGTCGTCATAAGACTCTTATGACGTATTGGCAAGAAGAAGACCTATGAACCTATGACGGTTCATATAGGCTCGTATGATAAGAGCCTATATGAACCACGTACGCAATACCTCCTTGCACTGTCTTATGTGAATGTTTCGTTAGAAAGCAAGTTCAAGCAAGTGCACGAAATGAAAAATATGTTGATGTAATACACCAACTCATTTCTTATAATACACCAGATATATTCTTATGTTATCGATCGAACCGTAGCCTACGGTCCGTAGGTCGTGCGACCGAGATGGTTTCTTCCATGAACCAGAGTCGTTCCTTCCTTTTTTTGAGTCATTTCCCCAGTTGGTTGGGGGACACAAAGATATGTCAGGAAACGGGCCATATTCCGCGACAATGTCGCGGCGACATAGCTAGTGACGCTAACTTAGTGTGATCAAACATTATCTGTGAACCTATGGCCCAAGGTAAGACCCAGAGAGAGTTCGGGCTTCCGGTTCACAGTGTTTGGTCCTCTCCCACACTCCCAACCAAGTGTCCGGCTGACGGACAGATATCGCTCGAATTGAGAAAATGAGTCTTGAAAAATATGATCTCACACTTTAACTGGTTAGAAATGCGCTTTCACTCTACCGAAGCCAAGGTCTATCCCCGGGGACGGTCATTCTGAGAGCTGGCTCGCAAGGAGCTGAGGAGGTCTACCGTGGCACGCGCTGAAGTCGTGAATCAAGGTCGAGAATCAGAATCAGGGTTTAGTACCGGGGGTCCGGACCTCCGGTACAGAATCAAGAAAAATCCCCGTGTTGAAATGTGAACTCATATATCATGAATATATCCAGGATCACGCTCAAGGTGAGATTGCGATATGAATCCGAGCAGCTTTGAGATTGAGTAAAAGAGTGTCGACTCCTGAGAAATAATCTCGAATCACGAGTGAGAATCTCAACTCTGAGTATTTAATCTCGAAATACTCTGACTCAGCGCCAAAAGCTCTGAATCAGCCATTGAGTATATATTTTAATCTTAAATCGTGATTAGGGATCATGAACCGGATTCAGCGGCTGATTAAAATCAAGAATCAATCTTGCATGTTGCTCATGCCTACGTAATCTGACTCTGTCTCAAGTACTCATACTCAGAAATCTCGACTCTTTAGTTAGTTAAGGGCCTGGCAGCGCCAGCGCTTGACACGTTAAAATGCAGAGATTATCTATGCAGAGCTCATGTATCTCTGAGAGATACATGAGCGAGGATTCGAACCTGCGCACAGGATTTTGCGCAGATCGTCATGGATCCTGTGATCGATTCAGCATTAAAAATTCTTGAACAACGGCAAGGTGAGTTGCCAGAGCTCAATTCATTTTTTCCTTCCAATGTATACCCCTCCCCTTGCAAGTTTTCTTGGTGTACTGGCCTTAGTGCCCGCTGTTGCCTCCGCGAATTAAACGAGGCTTGTCGCTTTCGAGTGCATTCGCGACAAATAGGGGACTTAGTGCCTCCTTGAATAATAAGAGACCTAGCGTCCTTAAGTGTCTTCTCGAGGCTCGAGACTCGAGACTCGAGCAATAAGAGGCTTCGCGCCCTCAAATGCCTTAGCGGCGAGCAAGGGGCTCCGTGCCTCATAATGACTTTGAAGCAGCTTCAAAGTTTTCGCCTCCGACTTTATGATCGAATCTAATTGTCTGGTATGTTGTCAACATGCAAGCGAGTTAACGTGAGTCTAGACATATGGTCAAGGTCCAGTAGGAGCTCGTGTCTCTGTAAGTATACTCGGAGACAGTCGTATGAATAGCAAAAGGCAGGTGCCATCATGGTTACACACAACATTGATCGGTAACTTTCTCCTCGACTTCGCTAGAATTGAAGGGAAGCACACTGATGCGAATATAACAGCAACCCTCAAAGATATACTCTCGAAGTGCCATATAGGCAACCACGGCGGCATCGCACTCGGTACTATTATAAGCAACGCCGCAGCGAGCAACAAGAGAATGGTGAAAGATTTACGTGAGAAAAATGGGTTAAAAACATGAGATATCCCACACATTTTATGCTGTGGACACAAGCTCCATCTTGTAGTGAGCAACTCTCTCGAGATCTGGTCACGCACCACAGATGACTACCCAGATAGAACGCCTTGCGACCCTGATCCGGGGGCTGCAGAGGACGACTCGTCGGATCTAGATGATCTTATCTGCGACGACTCCGATTCTGAGGTAGAACTCGGAGATACTGACAAATCAATAAACTACGCTTGGGCGTAGGGGGCGTGACAGGTGCGACTTCATGTCAAAGCAGGCAGTGGAAGTTCCACTGTGGAACAGCGCTATCAGAAAAGCAAGAAACAATTCATGGTTTCCCCGCCAGTCGAACAACGCTGTAGATTTGTTACAGGGGTGTGCTACCAATCAGAACCGTAAGATAACCTTGCCGGCAAGGGATATAATAACGCATTCAGCTTACTCATTGTTTAACTGGTATAGGGTGAACCGTGTGCTATTCGAAGCATACCACTGATATGATACCAGCAACAATGTCTAAAAAGAGGAAAGCGTGACACGTTATATGTGCACTCCAAAAAGTTTCAATTCCTGGCAGGGCATTACGAAACTATTGAAGACCTGTGCGAGGCATTGGGATATCTCCTGGATGCGACTAAGCTTTTGTCTGGCAGACAATGTCTGGGACCCGATTTCCGATTCTCGGGCTTATTCGACCCGTAGTAAAGGGATTGTTGGCCGGCTTGGGTGATACATCAGATGGTCGTGGAAGAAGGTCCAAAATCAGGCAGTGCCTTTCATCAAGCCTTGGGAAGTACTTTCGAGAGCATCTTGTGGACGACAATATAATCGGCATCCTCTCTACCTCCGCGACTCATCCGAACACTGACTTTGCGGACACAGAGACAGAAAGTGTAGGACAAGCAGCTGTGAGGTCATGCACGGAGGCTCTCGGAATATAGCCTATATTATATAGGATAGAGTTGCGATGCTCCGAGGAGCAGTTACTCAAACTTATATTGACGGATCATCCGAGTGCACGTTGCTCAGCAGACTCAGAAGGAGAAAGCCTTGTATTCGACCAGTAGACGCGTCAAGCTTGACGAGGAAGCTCCAAATACATGAGAGAACGTTGGCTACCCGACATAAAGGCGGTTCCCGGTTATAAAGATCTCTCTGTGCGCTGATGGGTCTGACTCATCATCGTCTGATCCGATTATCTATGAGTTGCCCAGTGTGACTGATATGATATTTAGAGTCCTGAATGATGTAGTTTACCATCAACGGCGACGACCTGTGCGCCGATGGTTCAAGGTTACAGTGCGTGAGATGCGTGCCTCGGCTCGGGTTGACGTTGAACGCGATGATGAGCCCGGTGAGATCGAGACTTGATTTCTGGGCCTGTCAACATAGATCGATGTTATGAGTTTTGCTCACTTTCACCTAGTATTATCGTTTTAAGTTTATAACCTTCAAGTTTATAGGTTGGTAGATTTTGCACAGCCACAGGTATTACCAATAGCTTGTGCTGTACAAGCCATAAAACATCCGTACGCATGCACAAGTTGTGCATGCGTACGGATGTTTTAGCTAGAAGTTCTAGCTAGAACCCACATGTTCGGTTCTAGCCTAGAGCCGAACATGTGGGTTCGGTGCAATATGTCTTTGCTAAAGGTCGAGAATCCGTAGCCATCCTGGCTCAAGTTCGAGTTGTGTTGTAATAACCCTCGATAATCCTATCGTCTCAAGCCATCACGCACACAATTTGTGTGGGCCGCACAATTCGAGCAACGTGCTGATGTCAGGCTGGCATTGTCAGTATTTCTCAAGCGTTCAAGCCGTCCGTGCTTATCATCTCTCTCACATCCATATGAAGATATTTTTTATTCTGGCTCTCCTGCTCGTCCTGGGTGTTGTTAACGGTGATTCTCACGTGGATGATACCGAGAAGATCTTTCCCGGCATGATGATGAATAGGCGGGCCGATAATGGCGGTGACCAGAAATCCGACTTCGACCAGAAACAAGACTCGCCTAACAACCTTGGAGATCCATTTTCTTGTGCTGCGTGTAAAACCTGCAAGAAAATCAAGTATGTCCCGGCTTTCTGCTGGGCAGTATATATGGGGTGTGGCTCTAACTGCAAACAACATTGTTGCTGATTGCGGCAATTGTTGGGATGGTTACATTTGATGTTTTTGCCCGACCAACAATCCAGGTGTACATCTTCCATACATGTTCGGGCATAACTTTGTAACTTGACCTACTTTTATTTCCTCAGCTAGAATTTCAGTCGCGTCGGTCCAAGGATGTTATTTGATGTAAAAGCCAGTTTCGTGGTCAGCCTCAGGATGCCATCCCTGGTCACGGTTATCTTCAAGGTCGCACGGCACAGTGCTGCTGAGGATGCATCATGACTCGTGATTCACGAGATGACCCACATTGGTTTAGCATGTCGTCGAGTCTTTTTTGTATCAACTTTGTCCCTGGTGATACGTGCTGTATGCGCCATCGTTGATGGCTAGCGTATAGCTATCGATGCTTCGCAGATCGCTCTGTCGTGTCCCATCCATACCCTTCAGAAGTCTATTTGGTGGATAGAGTCGCTAAGTTCGCGGATAGATTATGTACATACAGGGTTAGAGACACTGGTTCAGTGATTGCGTTTACTGAAGTGAATCATAT